>NC_139154.1:600000-842522 GCF_964270905.1 Leucopleurus acutus | reverse complement strand
CATGTCATTATACATTTTTAGATAAGTGTATAATGACATGCATCCACCATTACAGTATCACAGTTTCACTGCCCTAAAAATTGCCTGTGCTCTGCCTATTCATCACTCTTTCCTTCCTAATTTTTGGCAACCACTGGTCTTTTTACTGGATTTGAGACATATCTTAACAGGACTTAATGACAGATGGCATGTGGGAGAGAAGGTTAGTCAAGAAGGAGATGCCCAGGTTTCCGGCTTGAGCAAGTGGGTAACTTGTGGTATCAATTAGGAAACACAAGAGGAATAGTAAGGTTTTGTTGTGTTGGGTATTTTGCTTTGTTTTCTTTGGGGGAGGTTGATGATGAGTTTTGAACATGTTATGTTTGAGGAAACTCCAAGTGGAGATATCCAGCAGATCACCATGTAGACATAGAGACCTGGAGCTCAGTGGAGAAGCGTAGATTTGTGAGCCATTCGCATCTAGATGGAAATCAAACCCAAAGAAAAGGATAAGGTTGCCCCACAAGATCTGTGAAATGAGGAGAGCACCCAGGACAGAGCCCCCTAGAACACTAACGTTTGAGGGATGGGCAAAGGAAGCAGAACCCACAATGGAGACTGAGAAGGGGCAGCCAGAGAGGTAGGAGGGGAATGAGAAGAGTGCTGTATCCAGCAAACAGGGGCAAGATGGGGAGTGGCCAAAAAGTAGGGGAAGAACTGAAGAGTATCCACAGGAGGGAGGGACACAATGGTCTCGGGAGAGGGAAGGGGACAGAGGGTGGAGAAGAGAGTCAGGAGGACCAAGGTGGGTTCTCTTGGACAGTTCTTCTAATGTGCTTGTCTGTGAAGGGCAGGAGTCTCTCAAGGTGAACATGGGGTCAAGGGAGGCTTTTGTTTTTTTGAGAAAGATGAGAGTGAATTGAGTGTTGATGGAAAGGGGCCAGATGAAAGAGAGTGGTTTAAAGATGCAAGAGGGAGAGAGGGCCTGCTGGATGGAGGGTGCAGGGCCCTGGGCAAAGTGTGGGGGCTCGCCCAGCCAGAAAGGCCCACACCTGTGCCCTGTGACAGGCCCGAGGGAGCAGGGGGCAGGGAAGTTGCAGCAAGGTTTGGGGGCTCTGAGCAGGAGCTGAGAGTTCTGAGCTGATAATTCCCACACTATCTCTCATTTGAAGAGAGGGCAGAGCGGAAGAGCTGACTGGAGGAGGTGCAGATGGCCAAGTGGTTCTGAGGCAGGTAAGCAGCCCCAGACCCTGGCCATAGTGGAGCCATGCGTGGAGATTTGTGGTCAGAGGAAAGATTTTAAGGTTGTCTGACTCTGACTTGATGCTTATCCACCGGCTCGAATAATCATACTATTCATCATTGTCAAGCTACTTTCACATCCAGTATCTAGCATGGTCTTTCCTTCTCTCTCCTCTAGTCAAATACTGATATCTGACATACAGCCCTGAATAAGTTGAAGGTGTAGAGCATAATGCTTTGACTTATACCCATCATGAGATGATTACCACAGTAAGTTTAGTGAGCATCCATCATTTCATACAAAGCTAAAGAAATAGAAGAAAAATGGTTTTCCTTGTGATGAGAACTCAGGATTTACTCCCTTCACAGCTCTCCTGTATAACACACAGCTGTGTTCATTATATTTAGCATGTGTACATCACAGCCTTCGGACTTATTTATCTTAAAACTGGGAGTTTGTACTTTTGACCACTTTCATCCAATTCTCCCTACCCCCACTGCCACCTCTGGTAACCACAAAGTTGATCTCTTTTACTATGTTTGTTGGATTTTGAAGTATAATTGACCTACAACACTATGTTAGTTCCTGTTACACAACACAGTGATTCAATATTTCTCTACATTTCAAAATAATGACCACAATAAATCTAGTTACCATCTGTCACCATGCAAAGTTATTATATAGCTTTTGACTATATTCCCCACACTGTACGTTTCATATCTGTGACTCATGTATTTTGCAACTGAAAGGTTGTACCTGAGTCTCTCTCACCTATTTTTCTCCTTCACTCAGCCCCCTCTCCTCTGGAAACCACCTGTTTGTTCTCTGTATCTATGACTCTGCATCTGTTTTATTATGTCTGTTCTTTTGTTTTGTTTTTTAGGTTCCATCTGTAAATAAAATCATACAGTATTTGTCTTTCTCTGACTTATTTCACTTAGCATAAAAGCCTCTAGGTCCATCCACGTCACAAACGGCAAGATTTCATTTTTTTATGGCTAATATTCCTCATATAATGGAATATATATGTGTATACATATATATATTTTATCCATTCATCTGTTGATGGACACCTCCATAACTTGGCTATTATAACTAATGTTGTAATGAACATAAGGGTGCGTATGTCTTTTCTAATTAGTGTTTTTATTTCTTCGGATAAATACCAGGAGGGAAAATGTGATTTTATATGAATCAGAACCTGGACCAAGTCCCAGGTAGAAGTGGGCATGGTTCCCTCAGGCCTCAAAGTCCCTGATTCTAGCCAGCACTCTCACCTGTGAGTTGTGTGAACACAGGATGGGGACTGTGCTAGGGTCATTCATCCCCCAGGGACTTAGTGATCACTTACAGTTAGCACAGCCAGGGCAGGTCTGCATGAGGCCTAGCAGACCAGAAGTGAAGACCACCTTCAAAGGGTCTGCTGTCAGGTTGGGGAAGCACCAGTCCACAACCATAGTGACAGCCAGGCAGTGATGTAAGGCCTCACACAGTGGACTGAGGATGGTAAGGTTAGATTAGCTGGCCAGAGAGTGTGATAGTAAGGCTAGTTCAATGAGGAGAGCTCCTCTGGCAGGAACTCTTTATGCTAAAGTCAAGAGCCCCTCCCACCCCCATCTGATAGGTCTAGCTCTGCAACTACAGCCCAAGCTCAAGTGAGCTGTCAGAACCTGTGCATGCTGCCCAAGGGAAAGAGAAATGCCACTGTCATTGTCAGGATATTTTAGGCTGCAAGTAACAGAAGCCCATTCAAGCTAACTTATGCAAAAAGAGGGAGCATCAGCAGAACACAGGGTGACCTCATGGTACCCAGGGACAGTCAGATCTCTCAAGGCCTGGGCCTGGGAAGCCAAGCTGTTCTCTTTTTCAGCTTCTGGTCTCTGCCTCTCTCTGGGTATCTTTTTTTACCCTTCTGCAGCCAGCTTCTTCCACGTGTCCCTGCCCTAGGCCATTCCTCAGCCTCTATGCTTACATCTACTCTACTCAAGGGACCATCCCAGAATGTGTTCCTCAATCCACCAATTTCTAATTCTTCAGAGATAATCTAATTTGCCCAACTTTGGTTGTCCCATCATTGTGCCCCAGATCAGAGTTACGGAAAAGTATGGAAGGGCCGGCCATAGCCTGGAGACTACATCAGTATGGATGGCAGCAGAGCAGACACTCCAAACATATCTTTTATACGTATGTAATAGTAAAACTATGCACTTTATGCATTGGCTGCAGTTGTGTTTCTCATGCCAACCAGAACTTTTAGCATTCTTCAAGTTGCCCATGAGAGTATAGGTGGTGGAGTTTTGCAAAACCATCCCCCTCTTGGACAGTCACCTCAGAGCTCATGCCCTGTCTTTGTAATGGACACCAGTGGATGTCACTACAACACCACACCAATCCCTAGGGTAGTGGAAAAGGGGAAGCTCTAACCTGTGGATCTAGGAGAACTTTGGAAAGTTTGTCTTATCCACCACACCTTTCTTCTTTCATTCTAAAAATGTTTTAGGGGATGCTGTGTTAGGTCCTGTGGGAGAATTAAAAGGAGTAAAGTATGAATCTGTTCTCAGAAAGCTTATTGCCTGGTGCAGGTGTCAACAAACGTATCTGTTAAGGGCCAAACGGACAGTGTTTCAGGCTTTTTGCTCATATATGATCTCTTCTTCCTCTGCTTTCTTCTTCTTCTTTTTATCGCAACCTTTTAAACATTTAAAAACCATTCTTAGCTAGCTGGCCATATAAAAACAGGCTGTGGTGTGCTTTTAAGCTGTAGGGCATGGTTTTCCCACCCCAATCTAGTGTAATAGGCAGACGTGTGCTCATACACACAGATAACTAAAAACCAGGGCAGTACGTGGGAAGTGGTGCGAACATGGCTCTCTGTCAAAAGACTTGCCCTCAAACCCTGTCTCTTATAAGCTGCTTCATCTTGGGCAACCTCCTCATCCTCAAAGGGTCTCCTTACCTACACAATGAGAGTAGTGACAGACCTACCTCGGCGACAGATCTGCGGATTGAAGCATATAATATATGTAAAGTGCTTAGCATAGCGTCTGGCACATAGAAGGTACTCAGTAAGCTTTAACCATTGTCAGTATTATCGTGCATGTGACAAAGTGCATGGGAGTCAGAGGAAGGAGTGGTCTCTGCAAGCTGGGCCCCTGGGGGAGCTTTGTCATAAAGGAGGTAGCCTTTGAATTAGGCCCTGAACAGCAGAGGTGGAAGAGAGAACATCCAGGTGTAGGAGGGTGTATCTCCTGAGGGACAGTGAGGAGAAAGTGCTGGCAGATTCTGAGGGAGACTGACAAGTCTATAAATGACAGGCCCATTAGGTAATTACAAATGCCCTCTGGACACACAGACAAGTAGCCCTCAGAGAAGTTTGCCTCCAGAAGTCTTCCCTGAAGGAGCCAGTTCAGAATTTGCCAGTAGCTTTGTCTGATGGCATTCACTTAGCCGCGGGGTCCTCCTTACCCCTGAATGAAGACATAATGTGTGTTCACCAAATGCATGAGCTGGGAGCAAGCCCTCCCCACCCCATTCAATTCTCCACAGCTCTGGGAATGCCACACCTCTGCCCCACCCCTGCCAGCTGCACTACTGGGTACACTTTTTGGGAAGAAGTGGTTCTCCAGTAATGCCCAAATCGCACTGCATAACTAAAGGTCCTTAGAGGAGACTCCTAGGCTAGCAAGAGGAAAGACTTTTAATCACAGGGAGTTAGCCATGGAAGTTCATGGGTTCATTCCAGAACAATCTAAGAGGTCTCCACCTCTCTAGTCCCAGGCCCAGGCAAATCTCATTTGCAGGGATGGAGGATTCCAGACATCTTATTCTGAGTCTATTAAACATTTGAATCACTTTGCTAATGTGCCTCATTCTGATTCTATAATTTTCTGATGATAATTTGATTTTTCATGTATGGCTGCCTATAAGGAGAGAATGCAAGGGCTAGAAGATGAGAATGACTAACCCTTATAACTGTTGTAAATCTCATTGTAAATTAAATAAATTGGGCTTTGGGTTTATACATCAACCCTTGTGAACTTGGTTAGTGTTAGTCAATATCCCTGGACCTAATCATCTCTGGGACAATAAAAGGACAAATTTCTGAGTCTAGTCTGGAGTGGATACCCCAAGAGGCCTGTGGGGCCTTTCTGGTGCCATCAGCCCCTCTTTGTACCTTCTAAACTCCTGCATATGGATGTTGACCCATGCCTGCTTGCTCAGTCTTACATACTTAACAGTCTTTTAAATTCACTGTCAAGTTTGGTTTGTGAACATATTACTGAACTCAGATTTGGCTGCTCACCACTTGAAAGCCAATGCTCAAGAGACAAGTGCTGGTAGGAACAGAAAGTTTGCTTTATTCAGGAGGCCAGCAACCTGGGGAGATGGCAGACTCCTGTCCAAAAGCCAGCTCCAAAGATTCTGCTCAACCATGAAAGTTTTTTGTTTGTTTGTTTTTGTTTTGACCATGAAAGTTTTTAAAGGGAGAATCAGTTGGGGAGGATGTCAGTCTTCATTATCTTCCACTGTGTGCTGACTTTCTTTTGATTGGTTGGTGGTAAGGTAACAGGGCAGTGTTCCAGGAATCTTGTGCTCAGCCTGAAGTTACCATCCCCCACCTGGGTGGCAGGCAGCTTTAGTTCCTACAGAAGAACTCAAAGATATTATTATGTATATTCTTTGAGGAGGAACCAGGACCCTGCCCCACTGGCTGCACTTATTGTTTCTTGACTGATCCTCCTTAGTTTCTGCATTCTTTCCCTTCCCTTATAAACAATTGTTTGAATCTGCTCTTCAGAACTCTGGGAAGGTCAAGGAGGCTGAATGAAGCTTATTTCCTTCAAACAAGAAACGGGGGACACAGAAAGAATTTGTACCCAGGAGGGCCCCACAGGGTCCTGCTCCCTTTCAGACATACACACCGTATGTATAGTGTTAATCAGTTGTATAAATAACTTTTTACATTATTTCACATACATATTTTAATGCCTGTGTTTGTCATCGTGTAGTATGATTTTGCCAAATAAATTGTAGGAATGGGCAAGAATTTGCTTAGGAGTTCGTCTTTTGAAAAACTTTCCTCCTGTAAATCATCTCTTGGTGCCTCTGTCAAAGACTGAAACTAGGGAGTATCTGATGGTTCCCCGGTATCTCTAGGACAGTTCTTCACTGCCCCATAAGAGAATTAACACTGGCCTTTGGTTTCTGCTGGAAAATTCAGGGCACTGATATGACTCAATGTGGAGTTAGAGAGCTTTGACGGATAATGAGGATAAACTGACTTTCACATTACTTTTAAGAAATGACTCTGTTAGTATCACAAAATTTATTACAAACAAGCCTCAGGCAGAAAGTGAAAACACTGTCTTGATGCTTTGTACCTAATACATGGAAGTCAAGTCTTAGGATGATGGGTGATGGGGTGGGCATGGAAGAGTAACAGAATAAAAGTCAATGAGCCTACATAGATAGAGAATTAACACAGTGTGGGTATGTACGTTACAACTTTTAGGTGAGTAAACTTAACTTCATCTGAGAAATAAATTCATACAGTTCTAAGTCTTAAAACAAGTGTTGAGAGGCAACATAAACTTATCATTAAAGGTTGAATGGTATAGGAAACTAAATTTTAAAAAAAAATATTTAAATCAGGGTGTCCTAAGAGTAATTTTTGCAAAGAAATTAGCCACATATAATTTAATGATATTGATACGCAAAATAAGTGCAGAAGGAAGGGACCTTCACTCTAATTGCCATAGATATAGATTTAGATATGGATATATAGATTTAGATATAGATTTAGATATAGATACATATTTAGAAATAGATATAGATACAGATTTAGACACAGATATAGATATAGATTCCAGATTTTACTCTTATCTAACCACACATAATGGTCCGCTCATTGCTTTGTTTTCTCAAAGACCTGTGTCTTCCTTTTAAAAAGTATTGTTTCTCAGGCCCCTAGATTCTTTTTTTTTTTTTAACATCTTTATTAGGGTATAGTTGCTTTACAATGGTGTGTCAGTTTCTGCTTTATAACAAAACAAAGTGAATCAGTTATACATATACATATGTCCCCATATCGCTTCCCTCTTGCATCTCCCTCCCTCCCACCCTCCCTATCCCACCCCTCTAGGTGGTCACAAAGCACCGAGCTGATCTCCCTGTGCTATGTGGCCACTTCCAACTAGCTATCTATTTTACGTTTGCTAGTGAATATATGTCCATGCTACTCTCTCACTTTGTCCCAGCTTACCCTTCCCCCTCCCCGTATCCTCAAGTCTATTCTCTATTAGGTCTGCAACTTTATTCCTGTCTTGCCCCTAGATACTTCTGACCATTTTCTTTTTTTTTTTTTTTTTAGATTACATATATATGTGTTAGCATATGGTATTTGTTTTTCACTTTCTGACTTACTTCATTCTGTATGACAGTCCCTAGGTCCATCACCTCACTACAAATAACTCAGTTTCATTCCTTTATATGTCTGAGTAATATTCCATTGTATATATGTGCCACATCTTCTTTATCCATTCATCTGTTGATGATACTTAGGTTGCTTCCATGTCCTGGCTATTGTAAATAGAGCCGCAATGAACATTTTGGTACATGACTCCTTTTGAATTATGGTTTTCTCAGGGTATATGCCCAGTAGTGGGATTGCTGGGTCATATGGTAGTTCTATTTTTAGTTTTTTAAGGAACCCCCATACTGTTCTCCATAGTGGCTGTACCAATTCACATTCCCACCAACAGTGCAAGAGTGTTCCCTTTTCTTCACACCCTCTCCAGCATTTATTGTTTCTAGATTTTTTGATGATGGCAATTCTGACTGGTGTGAGATGATATCTCATTGTAGTTTTAATTTGCATTTCTCTAATTATTAATGATGTTGAGCATTCTTTCATGTGTTTGTTGGCAATCTACATATCTTCTTTGGAGAAATATCTATTTAGGTCTTCTGCCCATTTATGGATGGGGATTTTTGTTCTTTTGATATTAGGCTGCATGAGTTGCTTGTATGTTTTGGAGATGAATCCTTTGTCATTTGCAAATATTTTCTCCCATTCTGAGTGTTGTCTTTTTGTCTTGTTTATGATTTCCTTTGCTGTGCAAAAGCTTTTAAGTTTCATTACGTCCCATTTGCTTATTTTTCTTTTTATTTCCATTTCTTTAGGAGGTGGGTCAAAAAGGATCTTGCTGTGATTTATGTCATAGAGTGTTCTGCCTATGTTTTCCTCAAAGAGATTGATGTTGTCTGGCCGTACATTTAGGTCTTTAATCCACTTTGAGTTTATTTTTGTGTATGGTGTTAGGGATTGTTCTAATTTCATTCTTTTACATGTAGCTGTCCAGTTTTCCCAACACCACTTATTGAAGAGGCTGTCTTTTCTCCACTGTATATTCTTGCCTCCTTTATCAAAGATACGGTGACCATATGTGTGTGGGTTTACCTCTGGGCTTTCTATCCTGTTCCCTTGACTATATTTCTGTTTTTGTGCCAGTACCATACTGTCTTGATTACTGTAGCTTTGTAGTATAGTCTGAAGTCTGGGAGCCTGATTCCCCCAGCTCCGTTTTTCTTTCTCAAGATTGCTTTGGCTTTCAGGGTCTTTTGTGTTTCCATACAAATTGTGAAATTTTTTGTTCTAGTTCTGTGAAAAATGCCAGTGGTAGTTTGATAGGGATTGCATTGAATCTGTAGATTGCTTTGGGTAGTAGAGTCATTTTCACAATGTTGATTATTCCAATCCGAGAACATGGTATACCTCTCCATCTATTTGTATCATCTTTAATTTCTTTCATCAGTGTCTTATAATTTTCTGCATACAGGTCTTTTGTGTCCTTAGGTAGGTTTATTCCTAGATATTTTATTCTTTTTGTTGCAATGGTAAATGGGAGTGTTTTCTTGATTTCACTTTCAGATTTTTCATCATTAGTGTATAGGAATGCCAGAGATTTCTGCGCATTAAGTTTGTATCCTGCTACTTTACCAAATTCATTGATTAGCTCTAGTAGTTTTCTGGTAGCATCTTTAGGATTCTCTATGTATAGCATCATGTCATCTGCAAACAGTGACAGCTTTATTTCTTCTTTTCCGATTTGGATTCCTTTTATTTCTTTTCCTTCTCTGATTGCTGTGGCTAAAACTTCCAAAACTATGTTGAATAATAGTGGTGAGAGTGGACAACCTTATCTTGTTCCTGATCCTAGTGGGAATGGTTTCAGTTTTTCATCATTGAGGACAATGTTGGCTGTGGGTCTGTCATATGTGGTCTTTATTATGTTGAGGAAAGTTCCCTCTATGCCTACTTTCTGGAGGGTTTTTTATCATAAATGGGTGTTGAATTTTGTTGAAAGCTTTCTTTGCATCTATTGAGATGATCATATGGTTTTTCTCCTTCAATTTGTTAATATGGTTTATCACATTGATTGATTTGCATATATCGAAGAATCCTTGCACTCCTGGGATAAACCCCACTTAATCATAATGTATGATCCTTTAAATGTGATGCTGGAATCTGTTTGCTAGTATTTTGTTGAGGATTTTTGCATCTATGTTCATCAGTGATATTGGCCTGTAGTTTTCTTTCTTTGTGATATCTTCAAATGTTTTGGTATCAGAGTGATGGTGGCCTCATAGGTTGAGTTTGGGAGTGTTCCTCCCTCTGCTATATCTTGGAAGAGTTTGAGAAGGATAGGTGTTAGCTCTTCTCTAAATGTTTGATAGAATTCGCCTGTGAAGCCATCTGGTCCTGGGCTTTTGTTTGTTGGAAGATTTTTAATCACAGTTTCAATTTCAGTGCTTGTGATTGGTCTGTTCATATTTTCTATTTCTTCCTGGTTCAGTCTTGGAAGGTTATGCATTTCTAAGAATTTGTCCGTTTCTTCCAGGTTGTCTATTTTATTGCATAAAGTTGCTTGTAGTAATCTCTCATGATCTTTTGTATTTCTGCAGTGTCAGTTGTTACTTGTTTTTCATTTCTAATTCTATTGATCTGAGTCGTCCCCTTTTTTCTTGATAAGTCTGGCTAATGGTTTATCAATTTTGTTTATCTTCTCAAAGAACCAGCTTTTATTTATTTATTTTTGCCATTTTTTTTACATCGCTATTGCAGTATAATTGCTTTACAATGGTGTGTTAGTTTCTGCTTTATAACAAAGTGAATCAGTTATACATATACATATGTTCCCATATCTCTTCCCTCTTGCGACTCCCTCCCTCCCATCCACCCTATCTCACCCCTCCAGGTGGTTACAAAGCACGGAGCTGATCTCCCTGTGCTATGCCGATGCTTCCCACTAGCTATCTACCTTACGTTTGGTAGTGTATATATGTCCATGCCTCTTTCTCGCTTTGTCACAGCTTACACTTCCCCCTCCCCATATCCTCAAGTCCATTCTCTAGTAGGTCTGTGTCTTTATTCCTGTCTTACCCCTAGGTTCTTCATGACATTTGTTTTTCTTAAATTCCATATATATGTGTTAGCATACGGTATTTGTCTTTCTCTTTCTGACTTACTTCACTCTGTATGACAAACTCTAGGTCTATCCACCTCATTACTAATAGCTCAATTTCGTTTCTTTTTATGGTTGAGTAATATTCCATTGTATATATGTGCCACATCTTCTTTATCCATTCATCCGATGATGGACACTTAGGTTGCTTCCACCTCTGGACTATTGTAAATAGAGCTGCAATGAACAATTTGGTACATGTCTCTTTTTGAATTATGGTTTTCTCAGGGTATATGCCCAGTAGTGGGATTGCTGGGTCATAGGGTAGTTCTATTTTTAGTTTTTTAAGGAACCTCCATACTGTTCTCCATAGTGGCTGAACCAATTCACATTCCCACCAGCAGTGCAAGAGGGTTCCCTTTTCTCCACACCCTCTCCAGCATTTATTGTTTCTAGATTTTTTGATGATGACCATTCTGACTGGTGTGAGATGATATCTCATTGTAGTTTTGATTTGCATTTCTCTAATGATTAATGATGTTGAGCATTCTTTCATGTGTTTGTTGGTATTCTGTATATCTTCTTTGGAGAAATGTCTATTTAGGTCTTCTGCCCATTTTTGAATTGGGTTGTTTGGTTTTTTTTGTTATTGAGATGCAAGAGCTGCTTATAAATTTTGGAGATGAATCCTTTGTCAGTTGCTTCATTTGCAAATATTTTCTCCCTTTCTGAGGATTGTCTTTTGTTCTTGTTTATGGTTTCCTTTGCTGTGCAATAGCTTTGAAGTTTCATTACGTCCCATTTGCTTATTTTTCTTTTTATTTCCATTTCTGTAGGAAGGGGGTCAGAAAGGATCTTGCTGTGATTTATGTCATAGAGTGTTCTGCCTATGTTTTCCTCTAAGAGTTTGATAGTTTCTGACCTTACATTTAGGTGTTTAATACATTTTGAGCTTATTTTTGTGTATGGTGTTCGGGAGTGATCTAATCTCATACTTTTACATGTACCTGTCCAGTTTACCCAGCACCACTTATTGAAGAGGCTGTCCTTTCTCCACTGTACATTCCTGCATTCTTTATCAAAGATAAGGTGTCCATATGTGCGTGGGTTTATCTCTGGGCTTTCTATCCTGTTCCATTGTCTATCTTTCTGTTTTTTACCAGTACTATACTGTCTTGATTACTGTAGCTTTGTAGTATAGTCTGAAGTCTGGGAGCCTGATTCCTCAAGCTCCGTTTTTTGTTCTCAAGATTGCTTTGGCTATTCAGGGTGTTTTGTGTTTCCATACAAATTGTGAAATTTTTTGTTCTAGTTCTGTGAAAAATGCCAGTGGTAGTTTGATAGGGATTGCATTGAATCTGTAGATTGCTTTGGGTAGTAGAGTCATTTTCACAATGTTGATTATTCCAATCTGAGAACATGGTATACCTCTCCATCTATTTGTATCATCTTTAATTTCTTTCATCAGTGTCTTATAATTTTCTGCATACAGGTCTTTTGTGTCCTTAGGTAGGTTTATTCCTAGATATTTTATTCTTTTTGTTGCAATGGTAAATGGGAGTGTTTTCTTGATTTCACTTTCAGATTTTTCATCATTAGTGTATAGGAATGCCAGAGATTTCTGTGCATTAAGTTTGTATCCTGCTACTTTACCAAATTCATTGATTAGCTCTAGTAGTTTTCTGGTAGCATCTTTAGGATTCTCTATGTATAGTATCATGTCATCTGCAAACAGTGACAGCTTTATTTCTTCTTTTCCGATTTGGATTCCTTTTATTTCTTTTTCTTCTCTGATTGCTGTGGCTAGAACTTCCAAAACTATGTTCAATAAGAGTGGTGAGAGTGGGAAACCTTGTCTTGTTCCTGATCTTAGTGGAAATGCTTTCATTTTTTCATCATTGAGGACGATGTTGGCTGTGGGTTTGTCCTATATGGCCTTTATTATGTTGAGGAAAGTTCCCTCTATGCCTACGTTCTGCAGGGTTTTTATCATAAATGGGTGTTGAATTTTGTTGAAAGCTTTCTCTGCATCTATTGAGATGATCATATGGCTTTTCTCCTTCAATTTGTTAATATGGTTTATCACATTGATTGATTTGCATATATTGAAGAATCCTTGCATTCCTGGAATAAACCCCACTTGATCATGGTGTATGATCTTTTTAATGTCGTGTTGAATTCTGTTGTCTAGTATTTTGTTGAGGATTTTTGCATCTATGTTCATCAGTGATATTGGCCTGTAGTTTTGTTTCCTTGTGACATCCTTGTCTGGTTTTGGTATCAAGGTGATGGTGGCCTCGTAGGATGAGTTTGGGAGTGTTCCTCCCTCTGCTGTATTTTGGAAGAGCTTGAGAAGGATAGGTGTTAGCTCTTCTCTAAATGTTTGATAGAATTTGCCTGTGAAGCCATCTGGTCCTGGGCTTTTGTTTATTAGAAGATGTTTAATCACAGTTTCAATTTCAGTGCTTGTGATTGGTCTGTTCATATTTTCTATTTCTTCCTGATTTAGTCTTGGCAGGTTGTGCTTTTCTAAGAATTTGTCCATTTCTTCTAGGTTGTCCATTGTATTGGCATAGAGTTGCTTGTAGTAATCTCTCATGATCTTTTGTGTTTCTGCAGTGTCAGTTGTTACTTCTCCTTTTTCATTTCTAATCCTATTGATTTGAGTCTTCCCCTTTTTTTTCTTGATGAGTCTGGCTAATGGTTTATCAATTTTGTTTATCTCCTCAAAGAAGCAGCTTTTAATTTTATTGATCTTTGCTATCCTTTTCTTCATTTCTTTTTCATTTATTTCTCATCTGATCTTTATGATTTCTTTCCTTCTGCTAACTTTGGGGTTTTTTTGTTCTTCTTTCTCTAATTGCTTTAGGTGTGAGGTTAGGTTGTTTATTTGAGATGTTTCTTATTTCTTAAGGTAGGCTTGTATAGCTATAAACTTCCCTTTTAGAACTGCTTTTGCTGCATCCCATAGGTTTTGGGTTGTGTTTTCATTGTCATTTGTCTCTAGGTATTTTTTGATTTCCTCTTTGATTTCTGCAGTGATCTCTTGGTTATTAAGTAGTGTATTGTTTAGCTTCCATGTGTTTGTATTTCTTACAGATATTTTCCTGTAATTGATATCTAGTCTCATACCATTGTGGCCAGAAAAGATACTTGATATGATTTCAATTTTCTTAAATTTAGCAAGGCTTGATTTGTGACCCAAGATATGATCTATCCTGGAGAATGTTCCATGAGCACTTGAGAAGAATGTGTATTCTGTTGCTTTTGGATGGAATGTCCTATAAATATCAATTAAGTCCATCTTGTTTAATGTATCATTTAAAACTTGTGTTTCCTTATTTATTTTCATTTTGGATGATCTGTCCATTGGTGAAAGTGGGGTGTTAAAGTCCCCTACTATGATTGTGTTACTGTCGATTTCCCCTATTATGGCTGTTAGTATTTGCCTTATGTATTGAGGTGCTCCTCTGTTGGGTGCATAAATATTTATAATTGTTATATCTTCTTCTTGGATCAATCCCTTGATCATTATGTAGTGTCCTTCTTTGTCTCTTGTAATAGTCTTTGTTTTAAAGTCTATTTTGTCTGATATGAGAACTGCTACTCCAGCTTTCTTTTGATTTCCATTTGCATGGAATATCTTTTTCCATCCCCTCACTTTCAGTCTGTATGTGTCCCTAGGTCTGAAGTGGTCTCTTGTAGACAGCATGTATATGGGTCTTGTTTTTGTATCCATTCAGCCAGTCTATGTCTTTTGGCTGGAGCATTTAATCTATTTACATTGAAGGTAATTATTGATATGTATGTTCCTATTCCCATTTTCTTAATTGCTTTGGGTTGATTATTGTAGGCCTTTTCCTTCTCTTGTGTTTCCTGCCTAGAGAAGTTACTTTAGCATTTGTGGTAAAGCTGGTTTGGTGGTGCTGAATTCTCTTAGCTTTTGCTTCTCTGTAAAGCTTTTAATTTCTCCCTCAAATCTGAATGAGATCCTTGCTGGATAGAGTAATCTTGTTTGTAGGTTTTTCCCTTTCATCACTTTAAATATGTCCTGCCACTCCCTTCTGGCTTGCAGAGTTTCTGCTGAAAGATCAGCTGTTAACCTTATGGGGATTCCTTTATGTGTTACTTGTTTTTCCCATGCTGTTTTTAATATTTGTTCTTTGTATTTAATTTTTGACAGTTTGATTAATACGTGTCTTGGCGTATTTCTCCTTGGATTTATCATGTATGGGACTCTCTGTGCTTCCTGGACTTGATTAACTATTTCCCTTCCTATATTAGGGAAGTTTTCGACTATAATCTCTTCAAATATTTTCTCAGTCCCTTTCTTTTTCTCTTCTTCTTCTGGGACACCTATAATTCGAATGTTGGTGCATTTAATCTTGTCCCAGAGGTCTCTGAGACTGTCCTCAATTCTTTTCATTCTTTTCTCTTTATTCTTCTCTGCAGTAGTTATTTCCACTCTTTTATCTTCCAGGTCACCTATCCATTCTTCTGCCTCAGTTATTCTTCTATTGATCCCTTCTAGAGAATTTTTAATTTCATTTATTGTCTTGTTCATCTCTGTTTGTTTGCTCTTTAGTTCTTCTAGGTCCTCGTTAAACGTTTCTTGTATTTTCTCCATTCTATTTCCAAGATTTTGGACCACCTTTACTATCATTATTCTGAATTCTTTTTCAGGTAGACTGCCTATTTCCTCTTCATTTGTTTGGTCTTGTGGGTTTTTGCCTTGCTCCTTCATCTGCTGTGTGTTTCTCTGTCTTCTCATTTTGCTTAACTTACTTTGTTTGGGGTCTCCTTTTCGCAGGCTGCAGGTTTGTAGTTTCCGTTGTTTTTGGTGTCTGTTCCCAGTGACTAAGGTTGGTTCAGTGGGTTGTGTAGGCTTCCTGGTGGAGGGGACTAGTGCCTGTGTTCTGGTGGATGAGGCTGGATCTTGTCTTTCTGGTGGGCAGGTCCACATCTGGTGGTGTGTTTTAGGGTGTCTGCAGCCTTATTATGATTTTAGGCAGCCTCTGTGGTAATGGATGGGGTTGTGTTCCTGTCTTGCTAGTTGTTTGGCATAGGGTGTCCTGCACTGTAGCTTGCTGGTCATTGAGTGGAGCTGGGTGTTGGCGTTGAGATGGAGATCTCTGGCAGATTTTCACCGTTTGGTATTACCTGGAGCTGGGAGGTCTCTTGTGGACCAGTTTCCTGAACTTGGCTCTCCCACCTCAGTGGCACAGCCCTGATGCCTGGCTGGAGCACAAGAGCCTGTCCTCCACATGGCTCAGAATAAAAGGGGGAAAAAAAGAAAGAAAGAAAGAAGATAAAATAAAGTAAAATAAAATAAAGTTAGTAAAATAAAAAATACTTATTAAGAAAAAAATTTTTTAATTAATAATAATAAAAAGAAAAACGGACAGACAGAACCCTAGGACAAATGGTAAAAGCAAAGCTATACAGACAAAATCACTCACAGAAGCATACACATACACACTCACAAGAAGAGAAAAAGGGGAAATATATATATATATATATATCATTGCTCCCAAAGTCCACCTCCTCAATTTGGGATGATTCGTGGTCTATTCATGTATTCCACAGATGCAGGGTACATCAAGTTGATTGTGGAGATTTAATCCGCTGCTCCTGAGGCTGCTAGGAGAGATTTCCGTTTCTCTTTGTTGTTCGCACAGCTTCCAGGGTTCAGCTTTGGATTTGGACCCGCCTCTCCATGTAGGTCGCCTGAGGTCATCTGTTCTTCGCTCAGACAGGACGGGGTTAAAGGAGCCGCTGATTCGGGGGCTCTGGCTCACTCAGGCCGCGGGTAGGGAGGGGTAAGGATGCGGGGCTCTCCTCGCGCACCAGGAAACAAAGAGGGAAGAAAAAGTCTCTTGCCTCTTCGGCAGCTCCAGACATTTTCCCGGACCCCCACCCGGCTAGCTGTGGCGCACTAGCCCCCTTCAGGCTGTGTTCACGCTGCCAACCCCAGTCCTCTCCCTGGGATCGGACCGAAGCCCAAGCCTCAGCTCCCAGCCTCGCCCGCCCCGGCGGGTGAGCAGACAAGCCTCTCGGGCTGGTGAGTGCTGGTCGGCACCGATCCTCTGTGCGGGAATCTCTTCGCTTTGCCCTCCACACCCCTGTGGCTGCGCTCTCCTCTGCGGCTCTGAAGCTTCCCCCCTCTGCCACCCACAGTCTCCGCCCGTGAAGGGGCTTCTAGCGTGTGGAAACCTTTCCTCCTTCACAGCTCCCTCCCCAAGGTGCAGCTGCCGTCCCTATTCTTTTGTCTCTGATTTTTCTTTTACCCTACCCAGGTACGTGGGGAGTTTCTTGCCTTTTGGGAGGTCTGAGGTCTTCTGCCAGCGTTCAGTAGGTGTTCTGTAGGAGTTGTTCCACATGTAGATGTATTTCTGATGTATTTGTGGGGAGGAAGGTGATCTCCGTGTCTTACTCTTCCGCCATCTTGAAGCTCCTCTGCCAGGCCCCTAGATTCTGATGTCAGTCTGGAGTCAGCCTGGATGTTGGAATTTGTTGAAAGTTTCCAGATGATCCTTGCAGCTAAGGTGAGAGGCACTGATATACTTGCTAGCCAGGGCAGGGCCAGTGGGGGTTATAATTTATTTCCATCTGAGGATGGAACTAGAGTTCAGGTCTCTCAGTTTTCAGCCCTTTCCAGATCCTAAAAGGAGACCCTCCCATCTAGTGGTTTGGCGGTGCCTAGTAACTTGCCCCATGATGATTTCGACCACTCTTGGTATTAACTGAAAAGCAACTTCCTCTAATCATATAGTGACCAAGTTACTAGTCACAGAAAAGGCCTCAGTTCTGGACACCCTTTGCGTGACTGAGAACTGCTTTCTGTGACATGTGACTCTTCGAGCTTCCATTCAGCTCTGTCCCAATTGGGAGGGACACTTGGCACCTGCCCCTGGTCTGGACAAAATCCCTGAGAGTTCTTTTCCAGTCCAGAGATTTTCTTTCCATTTGACCTGCTTCTCCAACTCTAATTCCCCACTTTTGAAGCCAACTGTGGTATAAAGCTCACTTTGCAATGAGTTGCTTGGGATTACCCATTAACCACTTTATCAGGCTTCCAAAAGTTTTTAAGCCTGGCTTTGGCCAGAAGCTTTTTAAAGAGCCCATTCCTTTATTCATCCTGAAAAGTGGTTAAATGTTATATTATGGAAATTTATACAAAAATTGTATATAAATTTGTATACAAATTTATACAAAAGTGGTATGTAGTAGAATGACTTCCCTCAACATAACCATCACCCTGCTTCATTGGTTACCAGCTAACTCATGGCCAATTTTGTGCCTCTATTTCTACCCACTACCCCAGACACATACACTGGATCATGCTGACACAAATCCCACACCCCATATCAATCCATCTGTAAATATTTCAGTAGGTGACTCTAAAAGATAAGCCCTCTTTCTTTTTTGCCCCATTTTTTTATTGTGGTAAAATATACTTAAATATAAAATGTACCATCTTAACTGCCTTTAAGTATATCGTTTAGTGGTATTTAATACATTCACAATGGTGTGCAGCCACCACCACCATCCATCTCCATAGTTCTTTTCATCTTATAAAACAGAAACTCAGTACCCGTTAAACAATAACTCTCCATTCCCTTCCCCCCAGCCCCAGATACTACCGTTCTACTTTCTGTCTCTCTGATTTTTAGCTGCTCTAAATGCCTCATGTTAAGTGGAATCATAGAGTATTTGTCTTTTCATGACTTGTTTATTGCATAATGTCCTCAAGTTTCATCCCTGTTGTAGGATATGTAAGAATTTCCATTCTTTTGAAGGCTCAATAATATTCCTCTGTGTGACTACAGAGGCACCACATTTTGCTTATCCATTCGTCCACTGGTGGACAGCAGGGTTGCTTCCACATTTTAGTTACTGTGAATAATACTGCTGGGAACATCGTTGTACAAATATATCTTCAAGACACTGTTTTCAATTCTTTTGGGTAAAGGTGATGCTGAAACCTTGGCCTCTGTGCACTGGTGCCACATTGAATCTCAGAGACAGAGTTTTGGGTGAAGTAGAAAAGAAAAAAAAAGCTTTATTACTTTGCCAGACAAAGGGGGACCCAGGGGGCTCATGCTCTCAAAACTGTGTCCCAACCCAGGGGAATTTGGTGAGGAGTTTTATAGCAGTGGTTCAAGGGTGGGGTTACTGGTGAGGATCAGGGTGTGTGCAGGCCTGCATTCCTTTAATCTGGCCTCAGGTGGTCTCCTAATTAGCTTCTGTGGATCTAGAGGTTATCAAACTGTGACCTTCTCTCTGGAATGAAGAGTTCTGCAGAAGAGCTCAAAGACATTGTTATGTGTATCCCTTGAGGTGGAACCAGGACTCTACCCCAAGGCTGCACTATTGTTTCTTGACTGCTCCTCCCTTGTCTCTGCATCCTCCCTCTTCCCTGATTAGCAACTGTTTGAACCTGCCCTTTGGAATGCAGGGAAGGTCATGGAGGCTGAAACCTATTCCCTACAAACAAGAAACGGGGGACACCGAAAGGCCTCTGTGCCCAGGAATCCTACAGGGCCCTTCTTGGTTTCAAAGGCCTTTCTTTTTAACACAACCACAATATTACTGTCACATCTGGAAAAAACTGACAGTAATTCTTTATTTTCATTGAATTATCCATGCAGTATGCATATTTATTTCCCAGATCACTTTATATACTTTTTAGTGTGACTGGTCCACACATTGCACTTGGGAGGTATGTCTCCTACATCATTTTTTTTTTTTTTCAGTACACAGGCCTCTCACTGTTGTGGCCTCTCCCGTTGTGGAGCACAGGCTCCGGACGCGCAGGCTCAGCGGCCATGGCTCACGGGCCCAGCTGCTCCACGGCATGTGGGATCTTCCCAGACCAGGGCACGAACCCGTGTCCCCTGCATCGGCAGGCGGACTCTCAACCACTGCGCCACCAGGAAAGCCCTCCTACATCATTTTTAATCTACATGTTCCTCCTCCTTTATTTTTCCCTTGCAGTTGCCATTATTGCTAAAGAAATTGCATTGTTTGTCTTACATGGTTTTCCACATACTGGATTTTGTTAACTGCATCCCTGTGGTGGTGTTTAACATCTTCCTCTGCCCCTGTCTTTCCTGTAAAGTGGTAGTTGGGTCCAGACTCATTTGATTCCTGTCTGGCTTTTCCACAAGACTATTTCATAGGTGGTGGTCTCTGCTTCCATCAAAAGCCAGCTCCTGCCCAGCTGGTCTTTGTGTGTATATTTGTGATGTTACTAGACTCTGATGATCATTGCTTAGATCATTCTGAGTATTTTAAAACACATTTAAACCCACAATTGTTGAGCTCTCTTTTTCCCAGTCATTTTCTCATAGTGATTTTCATAGTGATTAGCCAAAGTAATCACTGAGGCCTCACTACCCTCAAGCAAGAAGCAGTAAGCATTTGATGAGCACTACTCTGGGCAGGAGATCAGAAGGGACATCAGAGAGGAAACAAGGTCCCTGTCCTCAAGAAGCTTGATGTCTATTTGGGGGGACAGGTATATACCAAAACAATTAGGAAACATGATTGACTACAAATTAATTGTCATTTTAGCCTCTGAGCCCCAGAAGTCAGGAATTTTACTTAGAACAATCTGTAGCAGAGTTGCCTGGATCCCACCCAGATATTCTGATGCAAATATGTCTAGGATATGACCTAAACATCAAGATTTTAGAAGTATCTGGGCTTCCCTGGTGGCGCAGTGGTTGGCAGTCCGCCTGCCGATGCAGGGGACATGGGTTCGTGCCCCAGTCTGGGAGGATCCCACATGCCGTGGAGTGGCTGGGCCCGTGAGCCATGGCTGCTGAGCCTGCGCGTCTGGAGCCTGTGCTCCGCGGTAGGAGAGGCCACGGCAGTGAGAGGCCCGCGTACCGCAAAAAAAAAAAAAAAAAAAAAAAGATTTTAGAAGTATCTGAAGTATTTTTATATGCACCCAAGTTTAAGAATCATCATCCTAGGATAGGGGTTCTTCAAGTGTGGAATATTACTCAGCCATAAAAAAGAATGAAACAATGCCATTTGCAGCAACATGGATGGACCTAGAGATTATCATACTAAGTGAATTAAGTCAGACAAAGACAAATATCATATGATATCAGTTTATATGTGGAATCTTAAAAAAAAATGATACAAATGAACTAATTTACAAAACAAAAATAGACTCACAGACATAGAAAACAAAGGGGTTATTGTTACCAAAGGGGAAAGGGGGTGGGGGAGGGATAAATTAGAAGTTTGGGATTAACAGATACACACTAGCATATATTAAATAGATAAACACCAAGGACCTGCTATATAGCACAGGGAACCATATTCAATATCTTGTAATAAGCCTATAATGGAAAATAATCTAAAAAAAGAATATATATAACTGAATCACTTTGCTATACACCTGAAACTGACACAACATTGTAAATCAACTATACTTCAGTAAAAAATTTTAGAAAAAGAAATGCAGGGACTTCCCTGGTGGCATAGTGGTTAAGAATCCACTTGCCAGTGCAGGGAGACATGGGTTCAATCCCTGGTCTGGGAAGATCCCACGTACTGCAGAGCAACTAAGCCCGTGTGCCACTACTACTGAAGTCCTCATGCCTTAGAGCCCACACGTCTCAACTACTGAGGCCATTTGCTGCAACTACTGAAGCCCTCACGCTCTAGGACCCACCTGCTGCAACTACTAAGCCCGCGTGCTGCAACTACTGGAGCCCGCATGCCTAGAGCCTGTGCTCCACAACAAGAGAAGCCACGGCAATGAGAAGCCCACGCACCGCAATGAAGAGTAGCCCCCACTCACCACAACTAGAGAAAGCCCGCACACAGCAATGAAGACCCAACACAGCCAAAAAAAAGAAAAAAGAAAAGAAAAGAAATGCAGTATCTTGGGCGCCATCCCAGACCTGCTGAATTAGAACCTGCATTTTAACAAGATCCCCAGGTGACTTGTATGCACATTAAAGTTTGAGACATGCTGGTGTAGAGGTATGTACTCTACTTAAAAAATCAGAGAAATGAAAGCATAGAATGGCCATGCTAGGAAGGAGCCTTCAGAGGTCCACTCCACCTTTTCAACTGGTGTTCTCGGAGCCATTCTAAGGGAAAGAGGCCATGTCCCCTCTTATCCAAAAAGAATGGGACCTATGTGCCCAGAGCGTTTGCCTGCGTTGGAACCCCAGACAAGTCCAACTATTCCTGAGCCACATGGTTGTATATGACTACAGGGCAGAGTCTCATCAACGCTCAGGGCAAAAATAACCTGGGAGCTTCCATGGGCAGGCCACCCTCCTGGTGACACGACCATCCAGGCATCAGTATTTTTTAAAATTTCCTCAGGCAATTCTAACAGACAGTCAAAGTTGAAAACCACAGCTGCAGACTTTGGGTCCTCCACGTTTCTATGTTCTACTCAAGGTGAAAAGTGAGCTTAATTTCTAGCTGTAGCCATAAAATACACAAAATTAAGTTCAGGCCTTGGGTTTACTGTTTCAATATCTGGATTCCCAAAATAGTTGCAAGGACAACGGAAGAGGTATCCCTAGTGAAGTTGTTGAGTATCATGGACTATTTAAAAATCAAGTTCTCAAGAGATGGTGGTAGCAGGAGTCTAGTTTTGGCATTGCCCTGAACCTGGATACTGGTAACTTTGCTTTTCTGCAAACTGTGCTCAGGTTGGTTGAGACCTTGTCTGTGTATAGAGCTAATGTTTTATGGGTGCCTGTAACACAGTACAAATAGTTGAAGTCCTGGGAAATGAAGAGGACCAATTGTTCTTGCTATCCAGTGTTACTAAAAGGATGTTTCGAAGGGTTTCAACTCACCTTTCCAGATGGAGCTGCATTTGTATAGGCAGGAAGCTGAAGGATGGATGCGTGGGAGAGAACTGCCCGAATGTCCACCCAGGAGGTTTATGAGACAGTGTAGAAAGCAATCAACCCAAGTGGCCCCACTTACTGGGACACATCATACCTTTGGGTGGATGGGGTAAGGCTGTAGAGTAGCAAAAGCGTCCTCAGTGGCCAGGAGACGGTGTGGTTTATCTCGTGTATTTTTGAGGTAAAAGGGGGCAATTTGAGTGATTAAATAGGAGAAGGACTCTTAGGGAGAAGAGTGAGCATCTCCTGACCAAAACATTTGGGCCTGTCCTTTGATTTCTTCCTTGCAAACCATTATGTTAATACAAGTTTTAGAAAAACTTTGTATTGATATTATACAGACTTGGATCTACCATAATTTAAATAATGTTCTCCCAAACATATTTCCCCATTAAAAATGTCCACTACACCTTGGTGAGTCTCTGAGGCAAGTGTCTGAGTGGTCTCTGCTCCAGCGCCATGTCTTCACCTCCCAGGCCTCCTCTAATCAAACCTCCCCATCCTTCAGAGTTTGGGACTAGCAGATGCAAACTCATATATAGAATGGATAAACAACAGGGGCCTATTGTGTAGCACAGGGAACTATATTCAATATCCCTTAAGAAACCATAATGGGAAAGAATACGAAAAAGTTTATATATATATATATATAACTGAATTCCTTTGCTGCACACCAGAAACTAACACAACTTTGTAAATCAACTATACTTCAATTAAAAAAGAATCATTTAAGGACTTCCCTCGTGGTCCAGTGGTTAAGAGTCTGTGCTCCCAATGCATGGGGTCTGGGTTCGATCCCTGGTCAGGGAACTAGATCCCACATGCCACAACTAAGAGCCTGCATGCTGCAACTAAAAAAGAGCCCGCATGCCACAATTAAGATCCCTCATGCCTCAACTAAAGATCCCGTGTGCTGAAACTAAGACCTGGCACAGCCAAATACATACATACATACATACATACATACATATTTTTTTAAAAAAGAATCATTTACCTGTAATAATAGGTCCATAATAATGCTAGTCAATAAACATGTATAGGACTTCCCTGGTGGTGCAGTGGTTGAGAGTCCGCCTGCCGATACAGGGGACACGGGTTCGTGCCCCGATCTGGGAGGATCCCACATGCCGCGGAGCGGCTGGGCCCGTGAGCCATGGCCGCTGAGCCTGCGCGTCCGGAGCCTGTGCTCCGCAACGGAAGAGGCCACAACAGTGAGAGGTCCGCGTACCGCAAATAAACAAAACAAAACAAACGTATATATTTAGAAAAAGAACCTCCCCATCCTGTGTCCATCCAAGCCCCAAGGCCCCACCAGGCTCCAAGTTAACTGGTCTCAAATAAATGTATTGAATCAGGATATTAAACACTGATACTGCAAAATGCTCACACAATTGTGTAAAGAAGAAATCTGACAAAGGAAAAGATGTTCAACCTCACATGCAGTCAAAAGAATGCAAATATGATATAATTTTTCAATTACCAAATGCACAAAAGTGAAAAGGAATGACAATACTAGAGTTTGAGAGACTTCAAAGAAATGTGAGGTCTCCTGTACATTGGTGGAAGTATGAATCGGCGCAGCTTTCTGGAGAACAGTTTGACAATGTATGTCATACACGTAAAAATGTGCAGACACAGCAGTTCCACTCCTGAGAGTTTATCGTAAGGAAATTATTGAACAGGGGTCAAGGAAATTCAAACCAGCCTTGTTTATAATAAAGAATAATTAGAAATAATCTAAATGTCGACCAAATGAGGTTTATTCACATAAATTATGGTCTACTCATACAATGGAATGCTAAAGAGCCTTTAAAATGATATGAATATTTATAGACATTTATAGACATGAAAGGATATCCATTAGATACGACGCCCTTATGGTGTCATTAATGTAAAAGTGTGTGTGTGCATGCATACACGTGTGAGTTCATGCACACAGAGATCTAATATGAAGGTCATCAGAATATCAACCATGGTGTCTTCTGGTTGGGAGAGCTTTGAATGTCTTTCCTTTCTTATTTCCTTATTGTTTCTAAACTTAAAAAAGCAACATTATTTATTTTCACATTAATAGCTAACACTAACAGAGCGTGCATTACGTGCCAGGCACTCCTCTAATTGCTATAAACTATTAGTATTCCTAACGAAAACAAAGGTGGTGAGAGATTGAGTAACTTGCCCAAAGTCCGTAGCTAGTAAACGTGAAGCTGGAATTCAAAACCTGGTTGTCGGGATTTCCCTTGTGGCGCAGTGGTTAGGAATCCACCTGCCAATGCACGGGACACGGGTTCGAGCCCTGGTCCGGGAAGATCCCACATGCCGTGGAGCAACTAAGCCCGTGCGCCACAACCACTGAGCCTGCGCTCCAGAGCCCGCAAGCCACAACTACTGAGCCCACGTGCCACAGCTACGGAAGCCCACGTGCCTAGAGCCCGTGCTCTGCAATGAGAGAAGCCACTGCAATGAGAAGCCTGCGCACTGCAATGAAGAGTAGCCCCTGCTCACTGCCACTAGAGAAAGCCCACACGCAGCAATGAAGACCCAACGCAGCCAAAGATAAATAAAAAATAAAGCTTGGTTGTCTTGCTCCACAGGTTGCGCTCTTACTACACTAATTAACCCCAATAGATTGAAAGTCTCTTAAATCCTCCCCCCACCAACAACCCCACACTTCCCTTCAGAAGTAACCATTTAACCACCTGACAGGCATCCTTTCAAAACTGCTGCTGGGCATGTTCAGACACATGTGTAAACACACAAACACACATGTGTGTTTTTCTTTTTTTTATAGAATGGGATGGTATTTTCCATCCTGTCAGTATGCATAGTTCACCCTTGTGCTTTTTATCTCTGAGTGTTATTCTTCAGCATGGATGTATGGAATTGATGTAACCATGTCTTTACTGAAAACTGGTGGTTTCCAGTTATTCACCCTACTGGACAAAGCTGCAGTAAGCATCTCCTGGTATACATATTACTGTGTGTAGATGTGCAATGATACTCCTGTGATAATTTCGTAGAAATAGAACTGCTCAGTCAAAAGACAAAAGAGACTCCCCAGTTCCCCACCCCAAGAAGGCTACGTGGCTACACTATATATATATATATATATATATATATATACACACACACACACACACACATACTATATTCATACATACAGTTTGAGTGCCCACCCCCCATGTTTCCACCAACACAGGAAGTTGTCAATCTTTTAAATTTTTGCCAATATGAGAAGTGAAGGATGTTGTTTCATTTGCAACAATTTAAATGTTCTTGATTACTAGTAAAGTTGAACATCTTTTCATACATTTATTGGCCATTATTTCTTTTCAGAATTGTTCACTTTTCAGTTGGGTAATTTGAGTTTTTCTTATCGATGTGAAGAAGCTTTGTGGACTTCCCTGGTGGTCCAGTGGTTAAGACTCCACGCTTCCAAAGCAGGGGGTGCAGGTTTGATCCCTGGTTGGGGAACTAAGATCCCACATGCCATCTGGTGCAGCCAAAAAAAAAAAAAAAAATCCTTTGATGCCCTGTTTGTTGCAAATATTTTCTGAGTATGTTGCATTTATGTGAATCTCATTTATGTCTTATTGTGTTATACAGAGGTTTTAGTTTATTTTTACGTAACAAAATGTGCCCATTTATTTTCCCTTTATGGTTTTACATCTTGCTGAGGAAGTCTTTCTCCACAACCACAACATTCTCCTATATTCTCTTCTAGTATATTTATATTTTTGCTTATAGATTTTAACATGGTTATTTATTTTAATTGTGGTAAAATATATATAACATAAACTTTACCATTTTAACCATCTTTAAGTGTACAGTTCAATAGCATTAAGTACATTCACATTGTTGTGTAACCATCACTACCATACATCTCCTGAACTCCTTCATCTCACAAAACTGAAACCCTGTACCACTTAAACAGTAATTTCCCTGCCTCTCTCCCCTCAGCCCCCGGTAACCACCATTTTACTTTCTGTCTCTATGAATTTGACTACTCTAGGTCCCTCATAGAAGTGGAATCTTACAGTATTTGTCCTTTTGTGACTGGCTTATTTCACTTAGCATAATGTCTTCAAGTTTTACTCATGCTGTAGCATGCGTCAAAATTTCCTGTATTTTAAGGCTCAACAATATTCCATTATAGATTTATTTTTATGGCTAGCCTTTAATCCACATAGAATTTAGTAGTGCTTGGTAAGAAGTAGGGACTTTTTTATATTTAGGTTGGTCATCTTTTAAAGCCTCCTCCATCAAAACCCAGATTCCCATGGGGGCTCAGGTCTGTTTCCAGACTGTTGTTTTATTGATCCCTTTGTCTATATCTGGACTGGAATTACAACGCTTTAATTACTCAAGGTTTTCAGTAAGTTTTTATATCTGCTAAAAGCATGTCCCCTCCCCATTCTTCTTTTTTAGGCTTTCCCGAACCACTCTCAGACATTTACTTTTTCAGAGGAACTTTAGAATTAGATAGTCACAGTCCAAAAATACTCCCCTGGGATTTTGATTGGCATAGCTTGATGCTACTCACTAACTTGAGGTCGACATCTAGCAAAGCTGAGCCAGCAGGTCTCCAGCCAGATTTTGCTTCCCAGTGGCTCTCCAGGCTGTGTGGTGCTGCCCCCTGCGGGGGAGGTACAGGCCAGTGCTACCTCTGCCAGCCTGCCCAAGGCCTTCCCACTTGGTCCCCTCCACCCCAGCCTATGATTCCAAGGCTTCTAGAAAAGACAAACTCCTACATACCTTTGGTTTAATTTCTTTCCTTCCTCAAGTGACGTTTAGATTTTAACTTGAACTTTCAGAGCCAAAATACGAGTGGGACTCGTGGAAACCTCAGGCCCTACCCTAGAACTGTGGGGAAATACTTTCCTGCTCCCAGCAAACACCCCATAAGGCAGACACTGAACACATGTGTGACCAGTAGACGGGTAACTAGGGTGCAGTGGACGATTTTTTTAACAGCTCTGTTATTAATGGATAGCATAAAGTTCCCTTGTTTTAAGTGTATTAATTAAATGATTTTTAGTAAATGTACAGAGTTGTGTGACCATCACCAAATCCAATTTTAGAACATTTCCACCACCCTAAAAGTATCCTTCATGCCCATTTATAGTCATTCTCTGATGCCACTTTGTCCTGAGCATTACTGCACCAGGAGGAGTGGGGGGACCGAGTGGGGATGTCCCCAGGAGATCCTCTGCCTGTGAGTCTAGGACCAATGCCCCAACAATGTGCACAGCATGACTCACAAGCCAACACCCCTCTCCTGAAGAGGCCCAGCTCTGGGCTCCTCCTGAGGGCAAAGGCCATGCTGAGCCCCATCCTTACTTTTCCAGGTGGATAAAGTTTGAAGAAAAGGTAGAGGAAGGAGGCG
The DNA here is from genome assembly GCF_964270905.1 of Leucopleurus acutus. Lineage (NCBI taxonomy): Eukaryota > Metazoa > Chordata > Mammalia > Artiodactyla > Delphinidae > Leucopleurus > Leucopleurus acutus. Next base: position 814,556 of record NC_139154.1, on the reverse strand, counting down.
AGCGCTGGAGCAAGCCCCATGTGTCCACACTGTCCCTGCACAGCCTCTTTGAGCTCCGGACCTGCCTGCAGACGGGGACGGTGCTGCTGGATTTGGACAGCGGCTCCTTACCACAGATCATAGGTGAGGCAAAGGACCGCTGTGGCCCCCACCAAGCAGGGCAGCGTCCCCCTTCACCTGCCCCATCTCATGCCCACCCTTGGTCTGCATGGCACACCCACCTCTGATGCCTGTCTAATCCTGCAGAGACCAGGCTTTGGGTCTGAGGCCCCCAAGGCAGTGTCACAGTTGCTCCAAGTTTCAGATACACGTAGAGAGGGAAAGGTCAGCGTCTGAAATGCCATCCAGCAATGTAACAAAAGGGAGAAGGGCTTCTTAGCATGGTTGGAGACACCTATTGCCATGGCAACCTGTTTCTTGTCAGGGTAAATAGATCACCATTCATCTTTAGGAAATTAGCTCTCGTTTGATAGAGTGGCAAAGGGAGGGAGCGGCTTGTCTTGTCATCCCTAAAACTTCTTGTGAATTTTGTTTTAGCACATTCAATTTTGCCAGAACTACATTGCCCAAAATACTTTTCTAAAAAGAATTCATGTTGAAACTAAAACCACTTAGCATTGTACCTTGTGCTTCTTAGGGTACTTTCATGTGTACAATTTCATTTATTTTCCACAATGTTATTGATAGAAAGAGCAGAGAATCCTATACCCACACATGCATGCACATGTGCCCCCACATGGGCACACAATGCACCCCCATGCACACACACATGCATCCACATACACGAACTCCCACAGACATGCACACACCCTTTTACATATAAGGAGGCTGAGCGTTCATGACTGGTTCAAATTTTCAGTTCTGTGGCAAAGGTGGGACTATTTCTACATCCCCTGCCTCCTTTAGGTCACTTTTAATCCCACTAATAACAGATGAAACTGAAGACCCCCACACCCCTGGTCATTCGGTGCCACGTGGACAAGGCATGTTTGTTTCCCACTTAGATGATGTCATTGAAAAGCAAATCGAGGACGGCCTCCTTCGGCCAGAGCTCCGAGAGAGGGTCAGCTACGTCCTACTGAGGAAACACCGTCACCAAACCAAGAAGCCCATCCACCGCTCCTTGGTTGACATTGGAAAGTCAGTCTCCTCCACCACCAGTGAGTCGGGCCATACGCTGGTGGCTTGTTCTATGCACGCATCTCAAACCTGCAACCCTCCACTCTTGATAGCCCAGAGTTGAGATGCCCAGACACTAGCCTTGCTGGACCTGTCAGATAAATGCAATAATCAGTACAAAGTTGATAACGCTGCTACCTAAAGAGACTTGAGGAATATCCTTAGATGAATTATTTTAAATGGAAAATGTTTAGCCTACAGTGGGTACGTACTCGGCACTTACCTGTGTTCCAGGCACTGTCTGAGCGCTCCACATGTATTAACTCATTTCATCCTCGCAGTAACCCCATGACTAGGTACTGTTCTCATCATCCCGTTTACAGATGAGGAGGCTGAGGCATGGAGAGGTTAAGTTACTTACCTAAGATCACACGGCCAGGAGGTTGTGGGATCAGGGGTCAGCTACACCACCTGGTGTCTATTTAATCAATTGTATATCTATTTCACTTTCAAAGGTACAAATATTTTCTCTAATCATGTTCAGGCTATTCACTTGCTTAGAAAAATACTGAAGAACAAGAACCAAAACCAGAACATCCTTTCTTCCTAGAAGGGGAAGAGACACGTCTGGCAGCCCAGCTTTATTTAGGTGACATGATTGTAAACGTGAATCGTGCTAACGGAAGAAGCTGCGCCACTCCAGCAAGTCGGCTGAAGTCAAATCTCTTCTGTCCCTCCTCCCAGATCGCAGCCCGGGCCGGAGCCCCGCGGCGGGCCCCAGCCTACACCACTCCACCGAGGACCTGAGGATGCGGCAAAGCGCAAATTACGGCCGCCTGTGTGAGTATCTTCTTTCTCTGCCACTGTGTGGCAGCTTCGTCCTGGCTGTGGCCACTCTGGAGTCAATTTTCATACTTTCATAGCAGAGGAGGTAAAGCCCAGGGTCTGTCTAGAACTCTCAGGCATCAGAAGAAATCTAACTTTCACCCTAAACCTGGGCTGCCCTCAGAGTCTAACTTACTACCATAATTTTCTAAATAATTACTCCAAAAACTGCAGCTCTAATCAAGTCCTGTCATAATCAATACCCAATCCTGTGTGCTAGGCATTTTTAACTTAGTCTATGGCTTTATTCTCACCAAACTGATCATTAGCCCTGTTTTTGGTGAGAAGTCTTCCTAGAAACAATTAAAAGCAGGCTAGGTCCTTTGCCCCAGGACAGAGAATGTTCCCATCCCTGGATGACAGTCTTGGGCCCCAGACAATGAAATGCTGGTGGAGCTGCAGCCCCTGAGGGCTGTGACTGGGTGAGTGGAGCCTGTGAGGGGCATGGTCACAGACCGGGTTTTGTCAGGCAATTCATCAGGGCTGAACAGACAGGTGAGCTGTGAGGCAAAGAAAAGAGGGAACTTGGGAAGTGAAAAGAAGAAGCAGTGTGAAGGAGTATTTTCCTTTAAATACTTTTACTAGAATGACAAGATACGAACAAGCACATCCCAGGGCTGTGCCCCTGACCAGGCCAGAGGAATGCTTCAGGACAGTGACAGTGATGTGACCTTTGCCCCGGCAGGGGTTTGTCACGGTCTTTTCTCTCTGTTCTTAGTGACCCCCTGCTCTTAGTCTCCCTGGTCTTGGTTATTCCACAGAGGGATGCTGGCAGTCAGAGACAGTGAACGGCTTTGGGACGAGCCTTCTGCTCTGTTATTTACTATATATGAAGTACCAATGCTGCTGTGGGGGGGACCTGGATAAAAGACGTGAATAAGTGATTACAGCTTTGTGTGCACACCTCCCCACCCCAGCGTGGCACCTGGGAAGGCTCAAAGAGGAGGAGACACTTGCCTGAGTCTTGGAGAATAAATAGAAGTTTTCCAGTAGCATGGGGGAGGAAGAGGGTGTTCTTTAGAACAAAGGAAACAAACAGCAGGTGAAGGGAAGGTGCTGTGAAGGGTGCCGCATATTCGGAGAAACAGGGTGATTCAGTTCACCAGGCTCTAAGGGAAAGAGGGTCCAATCAAAAGGGGCCTATGAATCCTGCAAAAGGCCCCAGCCTGTATTCTGAGAGTAATGGGGACTCCTGAGAAGTTTTATGCAGGAACGTATCATGGTCAGATTTTTATTTGAGAAATAAACTAGGAGGGGCTGAACTATTGGGAGCAAGAGACGGGGACCGTGTTTGGGCAGTGAGAGCAAGAACAGAGAGAAGGACCCCGCTGGCCTTCAGCGACTGGTGGGAAGTGGGAAATAAGGAAGAGGGAGGCGTCAAGGCTGGCTCCTGGTCTGCTCTGATTGCCGGTGGACAAGGGGGAGGAAGCACTGGCGGGGTGGGGACTATGCGGGGAGACATTTGATGGAAGACAACGAGTTTCGTTTCAGGTGTGTTGAGTTTGAGTTGCCAGGTCAGGCTGCTCAGAGGAATCTGGAGCTCAGGACAGATCTGGACTGGAGACCCAACCTGGGCATCCCCAGCACAAATGTGGATGGGGATGAAACAGGAGGGGATGGGACTGACCGAGGAGGACGGGGGTGAGGCCTCTGGAGGGTTTGAGTGCAAAGCAAGGCCCTGAGGAGAGCCCAGCAAGAGAGGATCCTGGATGGAAATAAGAGAGGGGAGCCGAGGGAAAGCAGAGTCTGGAAGTGCGGGGACACCACAGACCACAGAAAGCCTGAGAGGGCTCACTGGATGTGGCTACTGGTGGGAAATGAGAGCTGAACTTCTGCCTTAATGGAGGAAGGAGCTGTTCGAATAGTTCACCACCACTGTTCTCGCCATGGGGAGCCCCACCTTCCTTCCCTCTGCTGGCCCAAATCCCCAGCCGTCTTTAAAGACTCACATGGGTCATGGAGGACAGAGGTGAAACTGCTCTTTTCTCTCCAACAAGGCCCAAGCTTAGCGACACCTGGCTCGTTACCCAATAGTGTGTCTGTCCCTCCCCACCTCAGGGCCTGGCGCAGAGCAGCATCTTAGTCTCTGCCCAAGAAGGCAGGGCGGAGGGCTGGGACCAGGGCGTAGCACACTGAGGAGTGAGAAGGACGCAGTAGAACCTGGGGCCCAGCAATTCTTTTAAGAAAGCTGCCATTGAAAAGAAGAAAAGAGAGAGAATGCTTGCTGAAAGGGGCTGCAGGATTAGGGGAGGGGGGTTCGCTTTGGTTGTGAAGATGGGAAAAGCCTGTGTAGAGACCAAGAGGAAAGGGCCTGCGAGAACCTGTCTTCCCCTGATGGACCTTCTTTTCCTTTTCTCCTAGGTCACGCCCAGAGCAGAAGCATGAATGATATTTCTCTCACCCCAAATACAGACCAGGTAGTAAAGCCCCTGCACCTGGCTGCAGTGGAGGGCCAGGGCAGGAAGAAGTCTTTGGTTTCAGGGGTAGGGAACCCCTACAGGCAAAACTCTACTCCCGTGAAAAAGTGGGAGTCCCCGAGAAGGATGCGGGTGGGGCTCTGGGTTGCCTTGGTGACCCAGCCCAGTCCAACACTTGGGTGCTGGCTCTGTGCCAGGCCCTGGAAGGAGTAGGGGACAGAGAAGTGTGATCAGATGAGATGCCAGCTATCCCTGACCTTGGGGTTTCTTGGAGAGAGAAGACCGCCACACAGAATTTCACCTCCTCCATGACACGCAAACACGTTTAAGGATGAAGTGGGGGCTTGGGCTGGTAGAGAAAAGCAGTGGGGCCTCCCTGTGGGGACAATAATGATAGTGAATCAACTGGACTGCCCAACAGTGTATCTTCTCCTTGGCTAGTGCCGGATAAAGTCAGTTCTTGTCTCCCACCAGCTTGTCTGAAACCTCCTTGATGAGATCAGAATCCTGCAAACAAGTTGAGTCCAAGTTCTAAGCCCACAGCCCAGGACCCCCATGACTGTGCCCCCGAGGGAAGCCCAGAGGAGGCTTCCCTCAATTCCAAACATTCACATGTCAGGGGCAGAAGGTCCCAAGGTCTCCTTGCCTGTGCCCCCAGGAGTGGGAAGGAAGGTGATGAGGGAAACCTGAACTTTGGCACCTACTCCTCAGGAGCTTGGGTGACCTCCAGGCCTCCAAGGCAGTCCCAAGTTTGGTGGAAGGCAAAACAAGAGTATTCCCTCATGTCAGTGTCTCCAGGGCCCCTTGGTGGCCAAAATAATAAAATAACAATAATAACGGCATCAACCAACATCTGAGGTCCACACATTGCATGCGCTACATGGTGCGGTGCGTTTTCTGTGCATCATGAAGGTACTATATCATCTCCACTCTACAGATGAGAACATAAAGGCAGTTAAATAACGGGCCTAAGTTCATGCAGCTGAAAGGTGGCACACCCATCATGATTTGATCCAGGCAGTGTGACTCTAGAGCCCTTAATTTGGGAGTGACTTAGGAACGAGTGTTCTGGAATCTTATTTAGAGAAGAACCCCACTTTATTATAGTCATGCACACAGACAGTGGAGCCGTTATAAGGAAGCACTGCCTAGTAAAATGTTTTCACAACCTATTTTTCATTACCTATGTGGTAAGAAGAATACGATCTGCTACTTTCCCCGGCAATGCTGCCTTTGATTTAGGGGTTGGAACCCAACACCGGGCACCAGCGTCCGACTCTCCTAACTGGTTGTGTGATGCTGCTTCTCAGTATCTGCAGCAGCACTGGCCGTTCTTTAGGTGCAACTTTCTTCACCACTCCACATTGGCCCTGAGTTCCAGTGAGCTCCCGGTGAGCAGAGTGTGGATTCAAACAGCGTCGCTGTGTGCAGTGACTCAGCAGAGCTGGACCAGGGTCCCCTGGGTTCAGGCAGTGGGGTCAGCAGGACCCTGGTTAGACAAGCCCGTGGCCAGACCATCACCAAGCCAGGGTGGCCAGAACACCAGCATGGCCCGTTTCTGGGATGCCACAACTCTGGCCTCCTTACTGGGGTGACAGACTACAAGGGAGGACCAAGGCCCTGTTTTAACTCCTCTCTGCTCGTGGTTATGAGCGTGTTGCATGGGCCACTCCAGAGCTTTGCTGTTTTCAAAACCTTGTTCTCCAGGGCACTCCTGCCACCCACCTGCTCCCTGCCTGATGCCCAGGGACATGGAGTTGGCAGGGAGACAGTGGCTGCCCTGGAACACCCAGAACTCCACCCTGAAGAACCTGCTTATGGACCCACTAACTGCTCCTGGGACAAAGGGACTTTCTGAGTTGTGGGGATTCTGGCCTTCCCATTAACTTGTGCTGTTGCTTATTCTCACTGCGTTAGGGTCCTTGGGGCTGTTGCCCAGGGGGTTGTGGAGAGTTTTATGTTTTTTAAGGGATTTAAAAGATTATAAGGGTGCAGCCCTTGCTCACAAGCCTTTTCTAGTGCTGGTAGGTCCCCCGCCCAGTATGTATGTCGTCCCCCACGAGTCAAATCAGGAAATGGCTGTGGGCCCAAAGGGGCAAGACCTGTTGGCCATGCCCATGCCCATAACTGACCGCTCTCCAGGGACAGAAGGAAACTATCTTCACTGAGCTTTTGAGAAACAAACATCTCTGTGCCCACAAGAGAGACTCCCATCAAGGGGGAATAGGTGGCAAAATTGTGGCGTCCGCAGAATCTCTCTGTACCACTTGCCTCCACCTCCTGGGCCCTTTCTTCCTTTGTTGGCCACTGTGGACTCCCACCAGCCCGGTCCTCCCCAAACACTCCTTCCCCACCTCTCTCTATGAAACTATCTCTGTCTCTTGCCTATCCCCTTGCTGCCCAGAGGGAAAGTGATCTGAAAAACTAATGTACCCTAAGATGTTAAAGACTAAGAAGAGTGCGTATGTGACCACCCCTGGGCACTTTCATCATAAGAGAGGGCTCCGGAGGAGTTGGCATCTTATCCATAGGATGAAAGTCATGACCCCAGAGAGTGGGGCTGATTTGGGGCAGAGGGCTTGTCTCCAGCACCTCTCACATTGGACCCCACTCACTCTTCCTATTTGACCTTCCTGCCCTGACTAGACACCAGCCAGAGAGACTGGATAGAGGGTACTTCGATAGTCTCAGTTGGAAAGGCTCAGAAGCTATGAGTTTCCTGGGAGGTCCTCTAGGGGTGACTTGGGGGCACAGAAGCCTCTCACAGGCCAGGGGTTCCTGTCAGCCAGGAAGCTGGTGGTAAAGAAAAAACAAAGTGTGTCCACTCTGGCCATCAGGATGGTCTCATTCCTCCCACGGCCATCCAGGGTAAAGGCAGAGAGGGAGGGCTGGGTAGCTGGAGTGTAAGGGCCGAGACTCCCATCTGCTTGAGCTGCTGCTGGGGGAAGAGATCTGATGTCCAGCAAGCCCTGACTTTCTATTCTGGCCCCTCAACTCACACTTCAGTAGAACAAGGTTTTCGCCCATCAAGGAACATCTTAGGGGGTCAAGTCATTGCCTGTTCCTTCCCATCTACGAAAGGCTTCATTGGTCCCTGGGGTTAACCAACTTTGAGTCTCCTCATCTGCAGATTGTGGGAGAGTGTCGGCTTATTTCCTCAGTCTCTTGAGAAACGCTGGGAGAATTTGTAAGGTTAGGGCTCCACAGTAGTCTGAACGGGCTGAGTGAGAGCCGAAACCACTGCACGTGAGTATCCATGGGTATCTCGTGTCCCCCTCACTGACCAGCGGAAAAACAAATTCATGAAGAAGATCCCCAAGGATTCAGAAGCCTCCAATGTGCTCGTGGGCGAGGTGGACTTCCTGGACCAGCCATTCATTGCCTTCGTGCGTCTCATCCAGTCAGCCATGCTGGGAGGAGTGACCGAGGTGCCTGTCCCCACCAGGTGAGAGCCATTGAAATCTGCCCACCATACCCACCCTCGGGTGGCCAGCTGTCCATGCAGTCAGCTAGTAGTGCAGTTGGAGACACCCCTAAATCGAAGAAGGAAAAGTAGGGAACTGTATGGTGATGGCAATCTGACTCAGGAAGAATTTGAGAGAATTTATTTAAAATAATCATAAACAAGAAGTAGCCAGCAGCTGGGAGAGGCACTGCTGGGTGAGCTCTGGGGTGCCAGGGCGTGGCAAAGATGCTCAGGTGGGAGTGAAGAGGAATGTCTCTCCAAAGCAAATACGAGATTCAGAGGAGGGAAGGGACATGTTTCTGCCCAGTTAAAAAATTAAGAATGGATACTATTTAGGGCCAGAACATCTTTCTCTCCACCTGCTTTTACTTTTCCTTCTCACTTTCCCCCTCCTCCTCCATCTTCTTTGCAGATTTCTGTTCATACTGCTGGGACCTTCTGGGAGAGCAAAATCCTACAATGAAATTGGCCGTGCCATTGCAACCCTCATGGTAGATGACGTAAGTGCTGCGAGAAGCATGTACTCCTGAATGGCATGGCTGCCGCGTCAAACACTGTGCCTTCATTCATTCACTTATCCAACAAGTCACGTTTGAGCACCTACTGTATGCCAGGCCCTGTGCAGGGTGTGAGGATTACGAGAATGAGGGAATAGTCACTGCCCTTTAGGAGCACCAATCAAGTGGGAGAGATAGACCTACAGTCCTAGAGGGAACCATGTGCTAACCGCCCAGGCAGTCAACGGGCCCTTCACACACGAGGGGGCTTTAAAGCTAAGGATGAGCACCAGCCTAGGAGGCAGGCATTCCAGGCAAAGGGCCACGGTTCGGAGAGGGAGGGGCTGGATGGAAGTGGTTTGATATAGGCTCAGCGTAAGAGCTTCAAGAGCAGGAGGTAACGCCAGAGAGAGGAGCCATATACTATACGGAGCCTGTAGGCAGAGCTGAGAGTTGACACTATGTGACAGGGAGCCTAGAGGAGTTTAAACACGAGCACAACCCAATCAGATCTGTACAGTCAGAAAGAACTCTCTGGAGACAGTGTGGAACGATGCAGCCTGACCCTCCAAAGATGAAGGGCTGGGATGTTAAAACAGATTTGAAATACCTGAGCTTCTCCGACTGGGCTCTGTGCGGGTTTTCTGAGGAGCTCGCTCTGTGGGAAACTGAGAGCAGAAAGGTTAAGTAAGTAACTCAACCCAGGTCAGACAACTGGAATACAGAGACCTGGCCTTCAGGTCTGGGAAGAGCCGCCTTGCTGCATGTCCCACTGTCCCCATTGTGCTATGTTTCAACTGCCCCGTTGTTCTCATCTCAGAAACTGAGAACAAATTGGCAGCTGGAGTAATGGCTCAAAGTGACTTTCTTTGAAAGTGTATGTGGTTGTGCCCCCGGGGAGGTGGATGAGATGATGACCGCAGCAAGAGAGCGGCCCTTTCTCTTCCTCTGCCTCTTTCCCTGCCAGCTCTTCAGCGACGTGGCCTACAAGGCCAGGAATCGGGAGGATCTGATCGCGGGGATTGATGAGTTTCTAGACGAGGTCATCGTGCTCCCCCCTGGAGAGTGGGACCCAAATATCCGAATTGAGCCACCCAAGAAGGTGACTTCTGCTGACAAGAGGTGTGTATGAATGGAGGGGTGGCAAGCGGGGAGCCGGGTCAGAGGGAGCTTTCAGTCTGTCCGTTTCTTTTTTTGGATTTGAAAGAAAGATGTCAGCGTACATGGGTTTATACTTTTTTTTTCAGTCTCACTTTATTTCTCTGAAAAAAAAAATCAGAAGCAAATATGCTGAATGTGACCATCTGTAAAACCTGGGTGATCTGTGTGTGGGTGTTGCTAGATCATTCTCTGCATTTCTCTCTGTATTTTAAGCTATTTGATGATGTTAGTTAGAAAGGTAAAGGAGTTGTGAGGACAGTCCTGGAGGTGCTGTTCTCTTCCTAGGATTGGGAGCCCCACTGTCCCCTGTCGCCCTTCTCCTTCCAGGAAATCCGTGTTCTCCCTGACTGAGCTAGGTCAGATGAACGGCTCTGTGACGGGAAGCGGCGGAGGGGCTGGAGGCGGTGGCGCTGCAGGCGGCGGCGGCAGTGGGGCCGGCGGAGGGAGCAGTGGGGATGATGGAGAGATGCCAACCGTGCACGAGATCGGGGAAGAGCTCATCTGGACAGGAAGGTGCCCGCTCCAGGCCTGACAGCGACACCAGTTGTCTTAGATTTCTCTTCTCCTCACCCACCATTTAGGAACCTTCTCCACCTCCTGGCCTTGGGATCTGGCCAACGCATGCTTTTCCTCCCCAGCCCTCAAAGCCCCTCCTGGATCTGGCAGGAAAGGGGAAGCTAGTGGAGGAACCCAAACTTTTCTCAGGACACCCTTTGTTACCTGTATTAGTTTCCTAGGGCTGCGGAAACCAAGTATCATAGTCTGGGTGGTTTAAACAATAGAAATGTATTCTCTCACAGTTCTAGAGTCTAGAATTTCCCAATCAAGGTGTCAGCAGGGCCATCTCCCTCTGGGATTCTGGGTGGAACCCTTCCTTGCCTCTCTGTAGCTTCTGGTGGTAGCCGGCAGTCCTTGGTGTTCCTGGGCTTGCAGCTGCTCCATTCCCATCTCTGTCTGTGTCCTCAGATGGTGTTCTTCCTGGGTTTCTGTCTTCATATAGCATTTTCCTCTTCTTATGAGGACACCAGTCCTATTGGATTAGGGCCCACCCTAATGAATTCATCTTAACTTGATTACATGTACAAAATAAGGTCACAATTACAGGTGAGAATTTTGATATATCTTTTTGGGGGACATAATTCAATCCATAAGAATACCTTTTGAATTTTTTTAACCTTTTGTTACCTAGTCAAGAAACTTGTTTTAAAAGAAAACAATAGAAAATTTTCCTGGCTTTCGTTTCTTTGCCAGCTCTTAGAATAACTTGGGTAGCTCTGAATGTAGGAAAGGACACAGCCCTGCAAAGCTATGTGTAAATCATAACTTTGAGAACGAGTCATGTTTTTTATGCCCTTGGCTCTCTGCCCGCCAGTGGTTCCCAACTTTACCTACTCCCCACTCCCATCCTCACCCAGGGGACAGTTGGCAATGTTCAGAGACATTTTTGTTTGTCCCAGCTGGAGGGGAGATGCTACTGGTATCTGGCAGATAGAGACCAGGGATGCTGTTCAACATCCTCCCGTGCACAGGACTGCCCTCCCCCAAACAAAGAATTATCCAGTCCAAAATGTCAACAGTACCAAGGTTGAGAAAACCTGCTCTGTGCTAAGCACTGTGTTAGGAGCTATGGAGACTAGCATCCCCAGTAAACATTCTCCCTAAACCTAAAATTCCCCACTTGTTTGTTCCACAAAGCAAGGAAACCAGTTGTAAGGTTCAGAATCTGCCCTTGATGAACCTGTTAGAAACCAGGATCTCTCCATCTCCTAGAGCTGGACACACCTATGTTTACCAAGCACAGGCACCCTGCAGATGATCAGGGACGTGAGGAGGATAGCCATCTATGGTCCCCAGGAGTTCCATTCCCTGTGAAATGTTAGGTCTACCCCAATACATAGTCCCATAAGGCCTTCCCTCTCCCACCCAGGCTGTCTGTGACCACCCTTCCCAGGGGAGATGGTGCCAACCACAAACTCAGTCTAATGACAGAATTCTTCCCTGGTCTTAAATGTTCTGGTGGAAAGATCCCTTTCCCCATCCAACTAGTCAAGTTCCCCTCCTCACTGCAGACTCTGCAGGCTCCTGTAAATAGCCCTGCCCCTGCACTGGTGTCTGTGGTGAGCAAGCAGTACCTGGGCCTGTCTTGAGCAGGTTCTTCGGTGGCCTGCGTCTGGATGTCAAGAGGAAGCTGCCCTGGTTCCCAAGTGACTTCTACGATGGCTTCCACATCCAGTCCATCTCTGCCATCCTATTCATCTACCTCGGCTGCATTACCAACGCAATCACCTTTGGTGGGCTTCTGGGGGATGCCACTGACAATTATCAGGTGTGTGTGAGCTGGGGACATGCATGCAAACCTCAGAAAAATCTGCTGCCACCAGGTAGTGGTAAGGAGCTTATTCCCATAATCCCAAAACCAAGGTTTGGGTTTGACCTACCATCCAGGTTCAGACCATCACTTTTTGTAATCCTTTACCCTTGAGAAAAATAATAACAAGCTGGCATAATTAAAAGGTCTAAAGCTAAATCATATTACTAAAGACCAAATTTAAAGATTATGTAAATAGAGCAAATGTTTAAGGGGAAATCATCTGCTTTGTTAGTTGATACTTTTCCTACTGATGCTTTAACGAATTTAATGAGCACAATTAATTGAGTTGCTAATTGTGACCTTCTTCCCATACTTTTAAAAAAAACTAACCTTAAATTCTTAGCTTGAAGTTAAGACATTTTTAGAAATGTCTACCATGACAACAACACAGGTATACCTGGGGAAAACAGTTCCGCAGAGACACTAGCCTGAGACCCAGACAAGGGTCTTCTCCATTGGGGGCCTTGGGGATAGTATCACTGGAAAGCTCAGAGCACCAAGGTGAAGACCCATTTTCCCAGATAAATTAAGATGAGTGCCTATCTCCAGCCCACACCACTCTCCTGAGCAGCAGGTTCAGTATCCGGCTGCCTCCTGGGCATGTCCATATAGCTGCCCTTTGGGATCCCCCAACTCACAGGGCCAACATTGCATCCATCACCTTCCCTCCAGACCTGCTGCTCCCCCCAGCCAAGGAGCGACACCATGGTTGACCCAGATATTCACACATCATCCTTGACTCATAAATCCCAGCTTCCCCCAGTAGCCCTCATGACATGGTCCTACTTGCCTCTCAAGCCTCATCTCCCAGTATTCCCTTTCTCAGATTCCTGTCCTCCTGACTCATCTGCATTCTGTTTTCCATCAATCCTGATCATCTTTCAGTTCTTCAAAGACGTGCTCCCTTTCAGCTCCAGCCTTTGTGCATACTGTTGCCCTTCCCAGCACACTCTTTCTCACCCACTGACCCTATTCTCCTGGTCAATTCTCTGCTCATTTTTTGGTTCTCAGCTTCCGTGTATCTACCTCTTGGGAGGCTTTCCTGAGCAACCCTTCGCTTTTACTGTATGCTCCTACCTTATCCCAGCTTATCATATTTCTTGGCAGTGGTTCTTAACAAGAGACGATTTTGACCCCTAGGAGACATTGGGTAGCATCTAGAGACAGTTTGGGTTTTTATAACTGGGAGGTGAGGTGCTACTGAGATGCTAATAAACATCCTACAATGCACAGGATAGCCCCCTACAACAAAGGATTATCTAGCCTGAAATGTCAGTAGTGCTGAGGTTAACAAACTCTGCTGTATGGAAATCGCCTAGTTTCTTGTGTGTATCTCCCACTAGAATGAAGATGCATTATCTTGTTTGTTCCTGGGTCCTCCATGTCTAGCACAATGCCTGATACATAGTAGGGCCTTAATAGATTTTTGAATGAATGAATGAATGAATGGTCTGACCTCTAAAAGCACTTACTAGATCTTTGAATTAATAAATGATTGGGTGGATGAATGGACTGTCCTCTGGGAGTAGAATGGGCACAGGAACAAGCACGACCATTGGCAGCCCTGTTTTCTAGGCCCTAGGGTGACAAAAGGAAGTCACATGGGACCTAGAATTAGAGAGTGATGCTTGGCAATTATGTGACGTTGTGGAGTCAGAGATGGGGAGCAGAATTTGAGGAGGAGAGGACCTAGGATAAAGGACGAGCGTTGTGGCCCTTGCTGAGATAACTGGGTTCTAACCTGTCAGAGAGGCCCCTTTCTCACACCTCTACTGAGCCTAACACTCCTCATGCCCCCAGGGAGTGATGGAGAGTTTCCTGGGCACTGCCATGGCTGGCTCCTTGTTCTGCCTCTTCTCGGGACAGCCTCTCATCATCCTCAGCAGCACAGGGCCCATCCTCATCTTCGAGAAGCTCCTCTTCGACTTCAGCAAGTAGGTGCCCTTGGTGGTCCCCAGTGCCTGCTCTCACACTTGGGACAGTATGCCAAGGTTGGAGTAGGGGAAGAGCCCCAAGGGGGAGGGGAGGTGAGAAGGTACCAAAGCTGTCTTTACCTGTAGGAGGCACTGCCATGTGGTCCCTCCTGACTCCCTCCGATATCTGCCTTTAAGCCACCTTAGTGCATATTAGCACAGCCCATGGGGAGAAATCCAGGCAAGACAAGAGGAGAGAATTCACACTGCTCTGCTCATGAGCAATTATGACTTGAAAGTCAATGCAGTGTATAAAAAGTTTCAAGCTGGAGGTCAGAAGGCTATACCCTGACTCACGCAGCTCTGGGCTCAGTTGCCTCACCCACAACATGAGCCCATTTCTAAGGTCTGCTCCAGCTGTGTCATTCTGAAATTCCCTGTTTTTCATTCACTCTGGTGTTTGTTACCAAATATGTAAGAACCGAAGTGTGTGAGCACCTTTCTGCCACCCCATGGGAGCCTTTCCCAGAATTCTCAAAGACCAGACAACCCCACCCGGGAACTGTCCCCATCCCCAATCCTCTTGTACTTCCTAGGAGGGCATCTGTGCCACAGGAGGGGCAGATGAGGCACCCAGGGTGGGTCTGGGGAGCCGAGCACAGCCAAGAGCCTTGGGCTGGAGGCCCTTCGATTCCCTCTGCTTTCCAGAGGCAATGGCCTGGACTACATGGAGTTCCGCCTCTGGATTGGCCTACACTCAGCTGTCCAGTGCCTTATCCTGGTGGCCACAGATGCCAGCTTTATCATCAAGTATATCACCCGCTTCACTGAGGAGGGCTTCTCCACCCTCATCAGTTTCATCTTCATCTATGATGCCATTAAGAAGATGATTGGTGCCTTCAAGTACTACCCCATCAACATGAACTTCAAGCCTGACTCTATCACCATCTACAAATGCGAGTGTGTCGCCCCCGACACAGGTGACCGGTAAACCCAGAGGTGCCCTAGGCCCCCACCCACTCCCCACTCCCCTCTAACACCCCCTCCCCCTCTGCCTCTCCCCTCCACCCCGTTGTCTACTCAAAGGCAGGAGCAGGAGCCTGCTTGGGAGGGGCTGTTCATCCAAGGACTTTCTGTCCCAAAGGAGCAAATACAGGGTCTTAAACCAGTTTTTGGAAGGAAACCAAGGGGACAGGAATTCTAATGAGGATCACAATACCAGAGCCCAGGGTCGTAGTCAGGAGGAAGCAGTGATAGCGATACCCCAGGAAGGGAAGAAGGCATGCTTGGCCTCAGTGTGGAGTAATGTGGAGGCCACACCAGTCAGAAATGCTACTCAGGCCAGAGGCCTGCTCTAGGCCAGAGGTAGACCTGATGGAGCCTAAAGTCCCTCCCAGCTCCATGAGCACATGACACCATGAGTTCTCCCTGACACATCACTGCCAGTGTGTTCACACCAGAGGGATGAACATCCCTACAGATGGGGACATGTCCAGGGTGGAGGACTAGTCAGGGTGGAGGAGGACCTGGCAACTATGTCATTAAAGAATGGTTAGAGAACCTGGGGTTATCCAGGCTTTTAGAAAGGTATGAGAGAAAGTCTGTCATGACACAGAGGGGCCAGATTCACCCTGTGTAACTATAAGATGCAGAATGAGGGCTGAAGAACAAAATCTCCAGGAGCCAAACGCTGGCTGAATTCAAGGTATATCTTAACAGTGGTGGAAGCCACCACCCTGAGAGGTATTGGCCCCCTCGGGTGGTAGCAAGCTTCTTGGACACTACCTGGATATCCATCTGCCAGAGGTATTGTAAAAAGGATCCCTGTGCTTGGTGGGAGGCTGAATGGTCAACCCATTCCTGTAAAGTCCCTTTCTGACCAAAAAGGTGTCATCTGTAAAGTTAGGATTTTCCATAGCTGAACCACTGGCCTCTTTCGCAGTCAGAATCATGCCCCTAAGAGCTTTCAGTGGAGTGTGCTCAGAGTGCCCAGGATGCTATAGAGCAGAGGCTAGAGAGCCATCCACATACCTCTTAGCACCACCAGGCTGGACTCACAGAGAAAACTGAGGTCCAGAGACACCCAAGGTCATACCAAATGTCAGTTTCCCTAGAGGATATCAATGCTGGCCCTTCCAGTCTCATGGAACGCTCGTGAGGTTTTCATATCTATACTCAGATTCAGTTGGCATTTCATAAAAGTAGTTACCATGTTGTTCAGCACCTTAATGCATACAACTGATAAAAAATATTGATAAGTCAACCAAAAATATTTGTTGCACAATTATTGTGCACTCTACTTTAGACTAGGCCTTGTAAGGATAAAGTTGTTCTGACATCAGGGAACATAGTTTTGGTTGAACCCTCTCACCCTCTGTCACTGCTCTGAATTTGTAAAGATATCGAGACAATTTTTTTCTCTTCTTCTTTTTTCTATAATTCATTTTGAGTTATTTCATTAAAACCCAGCAGTAGGTGAAACTGTCTGTTGTCCTGAGCCAGGGCATGTTGCTTGTCCAGGGAAGTGAGGAGATCCTACCTGCAGGCTCTTGTCATCACACTGTAGAGCAAATCCCACCTCTGTGGACTAAGCTCCATCAGGGCACTTTTGTTTTCTGCTCACACCCTCTGGACTACAGATCCATTGCACTGAACACAGATGTTCCCACAAACATGGCTTTTGGAAGTACACATCCTTAATTTCTTTCAGAAATGGTCCAAATTCTAGGGTCATATGTGGAACTTCGGCCATTCTGGGAATCATCTGTCCACAGGAGAAACCAAACATAGGGGTTCCCTAGGAACAGGGCACATCAGGTAGGATTTGAGAACTATAATAGGATCCACCTACCTCCAAATAGTGTCCCCTCTGGCCTTGCTCAGGTGCCTAATGTCACCTCATTCTTTCGGGTCATGCTATTGCCATGATTCTCAAAGTTGGTCCCTGGAAGCAGCATCAGAACTATCTGGGAACTTGTTAGAAATGCAAATTCTCAGGCCCCCCCCCCAGACCTGCTGAATCAGAAACTCTGGGATAGAGACAGCTGTATATTAACAAGCCTTCTGGGTGATTCTCACGTATGCTTAAGTTTGAGAACTACTGCTCTATTAAACTGAGTCATTATTAGCAACTAGCCATAGTGAGATTAGGTTTTCCGTTTCTTCGTGGAGAGTAAAGGAACTGGAAACAGGACAAGTTAGTTTTGATTAAGAGAATATGAAAGGGAAAATTCTAGATGTTTAGGAGACTGGGGAGGGGGGAGCTAACTAGGAGGGTTTCTTTCCCAGTCCATGGGCCACTCGTTTACTAACTGTTCCATAATCCTAGTGCTACTGCAAAACCCAGTTTGACGGTGGCACGCTATCACTCTTTGTCACTCTTTATCAGTCAGAGCTTGTTTCGGGGCTTCTTAATCTAATCTTGTTTCCATTGTAACTGATTTGTATTCTATTTGTGGATGCTGCACACACTGACTTGGCTGCTTTCAATCCCAAGTGAGTACCACTTTGTAAACACTAGAATTTAAAAATATTTGATACTTGGACCCTTTCTAGGATTCTCCATGTATGGTTCTTCCTTCTTCATCTCAAAGTGGCTTTCAGATAAACCTCACAAAGTTCTCGATATGAAAGAATGGCAAGGCCTAAGCAGAAGACATCAGAAGAATGTCTGATCTGACAACCTTGGGCAATGGAAGCGCATCTACACTCACCAGGCTCGAGTGTTAGCTGGGGGTCCTGTAGCATTTGTGAGGGGACCCCTGAGTCAGCCTTCCAGCTCGCCTTCCCTGCTCCATTGTTAACTGTGCATCGTGTTCTTTTGGTCAGTAGTGTGAGGAAAGGCAGCAGATGTCCCTGATTTCTCTTAAGTGAAGCGTTCTTCAGAATAGTTGTAACAAAACTCTGGGTTTGTAGAACTTCTCAGAATATTCTGCCCTAGGTCAAGACTGAATTCCTTAGCCACTCCCAGCCCCAACTGCCCCAGAAGTAGGCAACATAGAAGGGCCCTGTGATCACATCCACCCCATGACAGTTTGTTAGAGGTTGAAGGAAGCTTCAGGAATAACCTCTTATTCCCTCTGGGTTCCTAGCAGGAGTTAAATGGGGTTTGCGATGCATTTAGATTATTGCTAGCAAACTGGCTGAGCCTCCTCCCTCCCTCCTTAAATCAGCTGCAGAGGAACTGCTTAGTCAGTCTTCACTTGGAGGATGAAGGCAAGGAGAACCTGGCCCTTCTCCTCTATGCATGCAGTGCAGGAGCAAGAGAGAGGGTGACCTCCAAAGCTGCCTTTCTAATAAATGGCTGCATCCCTCAAGCAGGGGATTACAGTTCCTCTCAACTCGTCTCATGGCCCCTGAAGGGAACCCTCCTCTGCTCCACTTAGGGACACTGAGGCTGGGGCAGGGGATTGTGGACAAGGGATGCAGAGTGAACAGCTGAGAGCAGCACCTCTGAGGTCCTGATTCTCCTTCAAGTCCTGGACCCAGGTTTAATTTTCCTCAGCTAGCATTTAATGGGCAGATTAGGGAAGATACCCAACAAGTTCTTACAGGCCCAGCTGACCTGAAAAAAAAAAAAAACATATGGACAGGGCAGGAGAGAAAGGAAGTGTATGTGGAGGGGAGCAGGGCAGGGAAGGAAGCTCGTCGTATAGAGCTGGGAGGTGTGTAGGCTCTAGGTCAGCCTGCCTGGGATGGGTAATGGCTCCCCCAAGAGTGAGTTGCGTGACCTTGGGCAATGGGCAGGTTACTTAGTCTCTCTGGGCCTCAGTTACCTCATCTTTAAAATGTGGAAATTTCTTGGGGATTTAGGAACTTAGCAAGATGACGTACGTAAGGGTTTGGCACAGTGCGTGGCAAAGACTTAAGTTCTTTGAAAATGTGAATTAAGTCTAAGAGCACAGACATTTGTCAGGCGGGTGGCAGGGATTCACAAGGCACATTATTTACCCACTTGTGTTAGCATCTCGTCTTGGCAGCAGGTTTTAAAGCCAGCCCTTCCATGTCAGACAGGAGCTGTCCTAACCTGGCCCAGCCAGACTGTTGGAGCTGTGGCCCAGGCTCCCTCCCACCACCCTTGCCCTCCCTGAGCAAAGTGAGGAGAGTGAAGGGTGCAGCTGCCCTCACAATGAAAGCCAGTCCTTGTCTCTAAGGAGCTGGAAGGAAATGGGAAAGAGTGGGGCCCGGGGTGGGGTGCAGGATCCCCACCCAGCAGGTGCTGACCCTTCCCCATGTCCTGTGCTCATCCACAGCGAACACAACCGCATTCAATGCTTCAGCCACGTCGCCACCCAACACCAACACTTCTCTGGTAAGTCCTTTCTTCATGTCAGACATGCAAGGGCTTCTGTTTGTGAGGAGATTGAGAAGATTTGGGAAACTTAGACCAGACTTGCAGAGATTAACCCTGCTGCATACCCACACCAGGTTCACCCGCAGAGCTGTGAAAATGAATATTTTTAAGTATATACTGTCAAAATCCTATTTTGTCTCATTTTTTTAAATCCTTGTGCCAAGCCTCCCCCTCCTCCCTCCCACACACACACACACACACACACACACACACACACGCACGCACACACACACGCACGCACACGACGGGGGGGGGGGCGGGTGGGGGGTGGGGTGGGGGGGGTTGAGGTGAGGAATGGTAAGTAGGGCTGTGCAAGGCTGTAAACTTTCCCGCCCATCTTTCTGCCTTCTTCCCTGCCTTTGTACGGAGGACTCCCAGTTCCTAACCAACAATGCTACCCTGCAGCCCCAGAAAGCTTATTATTGCTCCCCCCTCTCTGAATCTGATCTGTCCTTTGCACTCACGTGTCTCTGAGGGCCCCTGGTCTGGTCTGCCTTTCCCAATAATGATAAGCAGCGGCCGTCAGGAGAAGACACCTAGCCTAAGTGGCACTAATGGTGGGAAGTAGAAAACCAGGTGAAGGGTAGCACCTGGTAGGTACTGGGAGGAGAATTTCGGACTTTTAGTGTCCCTAAGCTTGACTCTTAACTTACCCCTGCACAGGCAGCTGACTGCTCAGTGGCAATTTAACCTAAGATTTTCTCAAATATCTGATTTTGAGGGAGGAAAAATGGAATCAGTCAGTGCCTATGTATGAATACTTACTATGTGTAAGGCGCTGTGTGCGGGTGATGTGATGGTTCGAAAAACATCTAAGAAACAAATGTGGTCCTTGCCCTCCAACCTGCTTGTAATATGCATGTGGAGATTAACCTGAAAAAGTAACGAGCAGCACAAGTAGAGCGTGCCGTGCGTCAAATATAGGTCAAATGCATCCTTCCAGCAGTGGAGGCAGGACGCACTCTGCAAACTAGAGAAGAAAGCCTCATGGAGAAAGTAGAACGCGATCTGGTCTTGAAGGTTGGGAAAGTTGGTTCCATAGAGAATAGCACATTCCAAGCCTAGGGACCAGCATAGACAGAAGGGCACAAGAGGAAAAGCACAAAATCTGTCCTGAGGACAGTGGGTGGACCAGTCCTGCTGAGACAGAGTGAGGGTGGGGCATCACACAGGGAAATCAGGAGAAATAAGTCAAGACAGAGATGTTGGGCCAGACCAGTGGGGCAGTAGAGGCACGGCTACATTGCGGGGGGCATTCGCATTGTCTTGGTCTGTTGATCCCCATTCTATTGGTCTATTGATCTAAGCAGGCCCAGGGCCAGCTAAGATTCAAAGGGGAATCACCTTTTGATGGGAGGACGGTTGATGTCACATCACAGAGGAGTGTGGACACAGGGAGCCATGATCCACTGGGGACTGTTATTATATCAAACTACCACACTTCTCTTAATACAAACATACATTATGGCTAGTTGCAAACATCTGTTTACTTCATTATGTAGGTTCCTGAATATTTGTACATTTATTTTTCAAAATATAAATTAAATTTTATTATACATTACTCTCCTTCTATTACACTTAGAAACATATATATTAATATACATGTGTGAATATAGATATATAAATATATGTACCTATACATACTTAGGAACATAAATAAGAATATATATAGGAATGTGTAATATATATATATATATATATATATATATATATATATATAATTGTTTTGTGTGCCCTGGATTTTAGGCATCTGGGACACCAAAGGTCAAGTGACTGAAGTGATTAACCCAAGAGAGGTCTGACAAGGGTGGGGTGTGAGCCCCTTTCCTTCTTCTGTGCACACAAAAAGTGTGGGCACAGAAGAAGGAAAGGGGAGGATAAATGTGAGACACTCCAGGAAGGAGTTGTGGACAGGACCCATGGTTGATTGACTGAGATGGGCGCCAGTCCTGCACTTTTCCTCCTCACTCACAAAGCAGTACATCCTAGAACACAATGAAGAAGCACACGTCAGCTCCTAACCTTCCCAGGGAACCTCCTGCTTGTCATTCCTTGAAACAGCCTGTTCCCAGGACCATCACTCTGTTGCTGGGCACTATCGTGGGGCAGGAGGGCTGGGGCCCCTTGGAGGGTGGGAGGGGTGTGTGGGCTGTCTGGAAACTGCAGTGGGGAGGAAACAGCTGACCTCCCAGGAAGGCCCTGACTGTTTCTCTCCTGTCTTGGTCTACAAGTACAACCCCCTTAACCTCACAGCGTTGGACTGGTCCCTGCTGAGCAAAAAGGAGTGTTTGAACTATGGTGGGCGCCTACTTGGGAATTCCTGCCAGTTCATCCCAGACTTGGCACTCATGTCCTTCATCCTTTTCTTCGGGACATACTCCATGACCCTGACCCTGAAGAAGTTCAAATTCAGCCGCTATTTCCCTACCAAGGTAACTTCACCCTACAGTCAGACAGTTCACATGGAAGCCACCACTGAGTCCCTGAGAGGGTTCTGGTCCAACTGTTGGAATGGACACCACATCAGCACTTGCTCACTGAGGTTTTTTCAAGTTAAGAGCACAGACTTTGGATCAGAGAGAACTGGGTTCCCTTGTTGTCAAGCCCCATGACAACACTTGATATTGTCAGACTTTTATCTTTAGCCTAGTAGTATATTGTGGGTTTTTTCCTTTTATTTCCCCAATGACTAATGAAGTTGAAAATCTTATCATGTGTTTAATGGACATATGACCATTGACTTTCCTTTTTCTTTTTATACTGAGTTGTAATTTTAAAAGAAGTGACTTATAAAGAAGTCACTGTTATCTTTTTTAAGATCTTTATTGGAGTATAATTGCTTTACAATGGTGTGTTAATTTCTGCTTTATAACAAAGTGAATCAGCTATACATATACATATGTCCCCATATCTCTTCCCTCTTGCGTCTCCCTCCCTCCCACCCTCCCTATCCCACCCCTCTAGGTGGTCACAAAGCACAGAGCTGATCTCCCTGTGCTATGCAGCTGCTTCCCATTAGCTATCAATTTTACATTTGGTAGTGTATATATGTCCATGCCACTCTCTCACTTTGTTCCAGCTTACCCTTCCCCCTCCTCGTGTCCTCAAGTCCATTCTCTAGTAGGTCTGCATCTTTATTCCTGTCCTGCCCCTAGGTTTTTCATGACCATTTCTTTTTTTTTTAATATTCCATATATATGTGTTAGCATACAGTATTTGTTTTTCTCTTTCTGACTTACTTCACTCTGTATGACAGACTCTAGACGACCATTGACTTTCTTCTTGTAAGAGCCTGTTTAAATCTCTTGCACATTTTCATCTGGGTTGTCTGTCTTTTTCTTTCCAATTTGCAACTCTTTATATATTCTGGATAGAAACATTTTTGTGATCATATGTGTTGCAAATATCTTCTGCTCTATGACTGACCTTTTTACTTTCTTAATGGTATCTTTTGATTAATAGAAATTCTTAGCTTCACTGTAATCAAATATATCCAATTTTTCCTCAAGGAAAATATTGGATAGACGATATTCTCCTATGGTATCTTCTAAAAGCTTCATTGTTTTTCCTTTCATGTTAAATCTATAATCTACCAGAATTGCTTTTAACATATAGTGTGAGAAAGTGTTTGTTTTTTATTTAGATAGCCGATTGTTCTAGCACTTTAAAATTTTATTTTATTTTTACAAACTAAAGAGGAAATTTTATTTACTTAGGTAACATTTGTTTATAACATTATATAAGTTTCATGTGTACATTATGTTTATACTTCTTTTCTTTTTTACATCTTTATTGGAGTATAATTGCTTTACAATGTTGTGTTAGTTTCTGCTGTACAACAAAGTGAATCAGCTATATGCATACATATATCCCCTCCCTCTTGAGCCTCCCACCCACCCTCCCTATCCTCCCGTCTAGGTCCTCACAAAGCACTGAGCTGATCTCCCTGCCAGCACTATTTTTTTTTTTAAAGACCATCCTTTTCCCACTACTCTGCAGTGCTTCCCTTGCCATATATCAAATGTTCACATGTGATGGGATCTGTTTCAAGGTTCTTTACTCTGTTTCACTGATTTATTCGTATGCCAATATCACAGTCTTCATTTCTAAAACTAATAATAAGTCTGTATATCTTACAGACCAAACTTTCCCTCTTTGTCCTTCTTTTTCAATAATGCCTTGGCCCTTTGTATTTCCACATAAATTTTAGAATCTTAAATTTCACCAAAATAAAAACTTATTGGAATATTGATAGAATTATATTGACTCTAAATGTCAATTTGGGGAGAATTTACACCTCTCAAATTCTGAGTCTTCTAATCCTTGAATATGGTATACCTTGCATTTATTAAGGTCTTTTATTTATTTATTTTATTTATTTATCTTTGGCTGCGTTGCATCTTCGTTGCTGCACACGGCTTTCTCTAGTTGTGGCGAGTGGGAGCTACTCTTCTTTGCGGTGCGAGGGCTTCTCATTGCGGTGGCTTCTCTTGTTGCAGAGCATGGGCTCTAGGTGCGCGGGCTGCAGTATTTGTGGTGCACGGGCTCAGTAGTTGTGGCTCATGGGCTCTAGAGCGCAGGCTCAGTAACTGTGGTGCACGGGCTTAGTTGCTCCACAGCCATGTGGGATCTTCCTGAAGCAGGGCTCGAACCCGTGTCCCCTGCATTGGCAGGCGAGTTCTTAACCACTGTGCCACCAGGGAAGTCCCTATTAAGGTCTTTTTTTTCTTTCTCTCCATAATATTTTGTAGGTTTTGATCTTGAGGTCTTGCACATTTTTTATTTTTTTTGCGGTACGCGGGCCTCTCGCCGTTGTGGCCTCTCCCGCCGCAGAGCACAGGCTCCGGACGCGCAGGCTCAGCGGCCATGGCTCACGCGCCCAGCCGCTTCGCGGCATGTGGGATCTTCCCAGACCGGGGCACGAACCCGTGTCCCCTGCATCGGCAGGTGGACTCTCAACCACTGCGCCACCAGGGAAGCCCGAGGTCTTGCACATTTTTGATTAGATTTATTCCTAGGTACTTGATTTTTTATTTTTTACCTATTGTAAATGCTAACTGCTATTTTAATTTCATTTTCTAACTGTTTTGTGGCTAGAATAAAGAATTTATTAATCAAAACAGCACTTGCATATGTGAGCAACAGTTATGAAGTGAGGAGGGGCACTGGGAAGATTTTTAGCAATGCTCTTCTAACAGAAACCACATGCGCACTCTTCTAAAGCCATCTTAAATAAATTTTCTACTACAACTACTACCAATAATAATAGTGATGATGATGAAAAATATCTTTGATATGAATAATTGAATTTTTGCCAATATTTTGTAAAGACTAAATAAAAGACTTTTGGGGAAGATTTACAAAATACAAACTGAGCAAAAAATAGTGTACTTGCAACACGAATGCATCCTCAAGACAAATTCCCTCCCTTCCTTCCAACTTCCAACCAGATCATATCCCTAAGTTGCCTTTTATATAAAAATTCCAGAGCAGTGACTGCATCTGAGAATATCTATTGCCTGAAGGATGAAATAAAATTCATGTTAGTGTCATATTCTTTTATCACCACCTTTTTTTTCCCCTAAAATTAATACTTACAAAGTGCCATGTTGCTACCTGGAATTTAGTGTTGCAGAGAAGAATGAGATCGTACCATTTCAGAGCCATCAGTTTGGTAAAAACACAAAGGACTTGGAAAACCAAGTATTGGAAATGAAAAGTGATGGGTGGGAGTGTCACCAAGTTCATCCAACTTAGAGAGTGACTGGCACTCTCTGAGATAGCTGAAGATGGGTCTTCTGACTCTGGAGCTCAAGCTCTCAGCAGCTCTCCTCTTCACTACTGGAGGATGGGGTCTGCCTGGAGTAGGCAGGAGCTTCTCTGACTTGCTCATCTCTTTTCTGCAGGTTCGGGCCCTAGTAGCTGACTTTTCCATCATTTTCTCCATCCTGCTGTTCTGTGGAATTGATGCCTGTTTTGGCCTGGCAACCCCCAAGCTGCTCGTGCCCAGCGTCATCAAGGTTTGCCCAGGACCCCTGCTCTGTGCATTCTCTCCTCCTGCCCACCAGTTGCAGATCCTTTCCCCTCTATGCTGATCAAATTTTTATGTGCTCAGCCACGTAACCACGTGGGTTCTCTGTATGCTCCACCCTTCCCACACGGCCTGCTAGGGGCGGTCCTTTGAGAGAGTGGTTTCCTCAAACCACATATATCCACGATGAACTCCTGCTGTGTAGCCACAGGATGGGGAAGGTGCTGGAATCTACTCTCCAGCCCAGCTGAAGCCCCTTGATTTCCACTTACAGGTTTACAATTCCCTCACTCATGGCAGTCTACAAGTTGGGCCATCTTCTGAAAATGATCCTTTAAAACAGTGATCCTCAGGAGTTCCCTGGCGGCCTAGCGGTTAGGATTCTGGGCGTTCACTGCCATGGTTCATTCCCTGGTCGGGGAACTGAGATCCCGCAAGCCATGCGGCGAGGCCAAAAACAAACAAACGAAAAAGACAAAACAAAACAGTGATCCTCAAAGTGTGGTCCCCAGACTAGCATCTCGCCCTCATCTGGGAACTTGTTAGAAATGCAAATTATCAGCTCTACTTGAAACCCATGGAATCAGAAAGTCTGGGGGTGGTGTTCAGGGCTTTGAATTTAACAAGCCCTCCAGGAGATTCTGGGGCCTGCTTAAGTTTGGGAACCACTGCTTCAGAATTTCCCATTAGTCTAGAGTTGGTGCTATTTGCTTGTAGCTCCGCGTGAGCCCTGCTCCCTCACAAGGAGCTCGACCCGTCTAAACTGGACTGGGAGGTACAGGTTCTAGAACTGACCCTCCCTGCCTTTGAGGGCTTGACCAGCGCAATATTATTTCAGCTTAAACATCTCATAAAACTCATGTTGGCCTTGAACTGTAAAGTACTGCTTTCTCTGAAGTAAACAAAAGGTAAACTTCAGCCCAGCTCCTGCACAGATAATCCTTTATTCTTAATATGCAAGTCTAAATTAATGTTCGGTGTTTTACAGACAATTCTATAACCTCCCCCAGACAGATGACTCAGAGAAGAGGCAGAAAGCATCAGGCACTGGGCCCATCATTTTCTTTTTTCTTGCTGTTGGGCCTCGTTGCCATTTCTTGTTAACATCTTTTGCAATTAGTGACCACAAGCTCTCTACCAATGCCCCCTGACTCTGCACCTCCCTGTTTCCCAGACAAGCCCATGGCGGCTGCAACAAATCATCTCCTTTGTTCTGTAGACACCACTGCCCTTCCCAAGTCTGTGCCTCCGGGGTCTCTCTAAAGTTGCAGGTGCCTAATGTCTTTAAGGGATAAGATTGCACTTGAAAAGTACCCCAGGTGTGGGAATAGCGGGAAGTCTGGGAGAGCGGGCTAGACAACAAGTGCACAGGGACAAGGGAGAGAGAAAAGGGCCTTCTCCTTTGCTCTGCTCAGCCCACGCGGCCTGATCGAGGCTGGTTCGTGGCCCCCTTTGGGAAGAACCCATGGTGGGTGTACCTGGTAAGCATCCTGCCCGCCCTGCTGGTGACCATCCTGATCTTCATGGACCAGCAGATCACGGCCGTCATAGTCAACCGGAAGGAGAACAAGCTGAGGGTAAGGCTGGTGCTAGGAGGAGGGGCACAATCTCTTTCTTCCCACAGAGTCAGAAGGAATGAAGGAGGGAGGAGGTGCTTCTTTCAAAATGTTGGGCCATTTGTGAAGCAAAATATGAGGGCAGAAGACTGGAGTTCCGGGGGTGGGGAGAATGTGACCCCCAGATGTGGGTAAGGCCAGAAGGGCCAGCAGAGAGGCTCCAGGGACCAGGACCAAGCCCAGGGTGGGCCACTGGGCACGGCTCCTTGCTTCTCCCAAAGTGACCCTCCCGCTCTGTCTCCTGACAGTGAACTTGGGAGTCTGAACAGATCCTAGCAAGGGGATTTTGACCCGGAACCATAAGGCAGAGGGGCATCCAGAGCCTTCCCGGCCCCGCCAACCGTCCTCCCTGCCTCTGAGTCCGAGGAGACGCAGACTAGTCTCTCCCCCATCCCAGCCTGGGTCACTCTCGGCGTGGTCTAGGCCGGCCCCACTGGGACCCCTCATTAGGGAATTATAGAGATACTGGGCTGCTGGGTAGGAGAACTTCTTCCCAAGGACCCAAACCCAGGGCCTCTCCAAGCCTGAACACCCCTCTCCTCCCTTACCTGCATCCGTTCCCTGGTTCACCAAACCCTGGGGTTGGTGAGGCCTGGTCACCTCAGGGTGGCAGTCCTCTCAGGGTGCTGTGTAGAAGCCCACGGGGAGCCCTCAACACATGTTCCACACAATGGCTGCCTTGGGAGAGTTCTGTCTCCCCCACCCCACCCCAATAGGTGGTTGGGAACAGGCTCCCTAGACAACTTCCTCCCTCCCACTGCCCCTGCAGAAGGCTGCTGGCTACCATCTGGACCTGTTCTGGGTGGGCATCCTCATGGCTCTCTGCTCCTTCATGGGGCTCCCCTGGTACGTGGCTGCCACGGTCATCTCCATCGCCCACATCGACAGCCTCAAGATGGAGACGGAGACCAGCGCCCCCGGGGAGCAGCCGCAGTTCCTGGGGGTCAGGTAGGTGGTGGTCAGGGCCTGAGGACCACCTGAGCAGGAGGGGTCAGATTGGGGGTAGTGGGGAGAGAAAGCAGGTTTTTCTTACCATCAAGGTATTTGGGTGAATAGGGCCCCTTCTCTAACAACCCAGGAACCACAGGGATAGGAGTGATATCCCTGAAGGGAGGGAAGAGGGAGACGAAAAGTCAGTTTTAAGCGGTGCTTTCTTCTTAATAGATTCCAGTCAGTACACCCCAGCCCCTACACATGCTCTCACCTCTCACCTGTACAGGCTGCTCAAGAGTTCCCACAGAGCCCCTTCTGACCTGACTCTTTGTCTCCTCTTCAAGACTCCCTAGCCATGCCGTCCCCCAAATACCCCAAAGCAGGGTTCGGGTCCTGCTCAATCTCCATTCCTCCAGAAAGCCTTTCCAGGACCACTCCCACCCCCTGGGCTGTGGCCCATGGCCTGTCACTTCCGTTCCTTTACTCGCCCCTCCTCTCATGAGAATGTTTCAGGCAGGGAAGCGCATCTTCCACCCCTTCGGACCTCTGGGGTGAGCCCACATCAGACCCTGGCATTCTCATACATGGCTGTCCTAAGAGTTTCTCCTCACTACCTCGGAATTCCTGGGCTGCCCGGCCAGCCCTGAGCAAGGTTCCTATGGTCAGGGCAGGGTCCCCTCCCCAACCCCTGAGCCCCAGATGGCTGGGCCTGAGCAATCTGCCCCAGAGCCCCAAGCTTCCCCTGGACTTGTTCCTGGGTCTGAGCACTCCAGAAAACATACCTGCCCTCCAGCCCCTGATACCTGCTCTGCCAGCAGCCAGGCCCCATTCCCTTAAATCCTCATCTGTCGTGCTTCACAAGCGTGGGATCTTATTATAATCAAAAGGCAGGGATAATGAGCACTTCATATCCCACTTCATCCTCACAACAACCCCTGAGGTGCGTGCCATTAGTCATGTTCTACTAATGCTGAAGACATTTAGGGCCTTGCCTGATGCCACACAGCTAGTAAGTGGCAGAGCCAGGATTCAGCCCAAGCTGGTCTGGCTCAAGCACCCCCTGTTAGCCACTGCACTGGATAACCTCCTGAACACCCCTACAGATGCCCTCACCTCAGTTGGATTCCCTCTCTTCCCATGTGCCAGGCAGCTGGTCCTCACGTCACTGGTTTACTCTCTGGAATGGGGCAGCAAGGCAGAGACCAGAGCCTTGGACACAAACTTCAAGTGCCCACAGAGGGCTGGAATGGTCATGGAGCATCTCCCAATCCACCCTGACCATGTGTTCTTTTCTGCCAGGGAACAGAGAGTGACCGGCACCATTGTCTTCATCCTGACAGGGATCTCTGTCTTCCTGGCTCCCATCCTGCAGGTGAGGCTCTGCACCCTCTGCTAGGGCCCTGTCCGCCTGAGAAGGCATTGATCCGATGCCTCAGAGGGGGAACGGCCTCCCCACAAGGCCCCTAAAAAGGCAGGCTCCTATTAGGCCAGACATGTTTCATCATTATTACTGTTTTCTGTAATGTTGCATCCTTTATTATCAGCAGCAGGCCATCCTCACTGCTCTTTCCCACCCCTCCCAGGGTCCACCCTCACCTTTCTGAAGGACACTTCCCACAGACATTTCTGCCAATTTCCATCCTTGCTTAAATCAGTAGCTTCTCAAGCTGGTTGTGTTTCCACGTTGTGGTTTATGGCCTCCTTGCTCACCTATTTTCTGAAGTTTAAAACTTGCAGGGGAGAGGGAGGCTTCTGTCCTTGTTCTTGGGGCCTGTTTTCTGCTCCTCTGTTGCATGTCTTGGGCGCATAGGTGACTTTTTCCCACACTGTTCGAAGCCCCTCTTGCTCATGTCCTTCCAGATCAGCTGGAAGAGATGATAGCAATGGGGTGTGCATTTGGAGCATGGGTCCCCCAGAAAGGCTTTCCATTCCAGCCATTCACCTGTTGTATTAGTCTGCTCTGGGTGCCACAACAAAAGGCCACAAACTGGGTGGCTTAAACTAGACATTTATGTTCTAGAAGTAGATCATGGTCTTTCCTCATGTGTGCACGTCTGTGTCCTATGTAATGTGTCCTGTGTCTCTTCTTATAAGGACCAGTTGTATTGAATTAGGCTTCATCCATGTGACTTAATTTTACCTTAATTACCTCTTTAAAGGACCTATCTCCAAATTCAATCACATTCTGAGGTACTAGAGATTAAGACTTTAACATATGAATTTGCCTGGGCGGGGGTGTGGGGGTCGGTTAAGGTGCAATGGCTCTTTGGCAGCCTCTCCACAAAAGTAGACATTCCCTGGCCATTTAAAATACTCTTATTAAATAAACAAAATGCCTGCCCCCCACCCCCCGTATGCAATCTGTTTCCTGCCAAATGGAAACATCCGTCAAAAAAATACCCAACCTCAAACCTGTTTGGTTGTGCCCAGCACCAGTTCTCAAGCCAGAAATATTTTCCATTGTAAACAAATGAATTAACATCATGGTTCTTTAGTCTTCATTGTTTTACAAGCTTACCGCGAATGAGCTTGTAAAAAGATATTCAAAGGGGAAAATAGCTGCAAAAGATTGGGTGACTACAACTTAGCTTAATTCAAGAAAGGAAAGCCTTCTGAAGGCATTAAGGGAAAGGGCCACTGACAGATCATGACGCGGAGTCTTAACCACTGCGCCCCCAGGGAAGTCCCCTGCTGCAGTTTTCGGCACAAATGTTGTAACTTCCAAGCTGTAGACTGTATTTCCGTATTAATTTATGCATCTTATAAAAACAAATGGCGGGGGCTTCCCTGGTGGTGCAGTGGTTAAGAATCCGCCTGCCAATGCAGGGGACACGGGTTCGAGCCCTGGTCTGGGAAGATCCCACATGCCGCGGAGCAACTAAGCCCGTGTGCCACAACTACTGAAGCCCGCACACCTAGAGCCCGTGCTCCACAGCAAGAGAAGCCGCACCAATGAGAAGCCCAAGCACTGCAATGAGGAGTAGCCCCCACTCACCGCAACTAGAGAAAGCCCGCCTGCAGCAACGAAGACCCAAAGCAGCCAAAAATAAATAAATAAAATTATTTTTTAAATGGGGGAATTCCCTGGCAGTCCAGTGGTTAGTTAGGACTTGGCACTTTCACTGCAGTGGCCCGGGTTCGATCCCTGGTCAGGGAACTAAGATCCTGTAAGTCTCCCAGCACAGCCAAAAAAACCCTAAATGGGCTCTATAACTAGGATAAGATGCCAGATATGGGGAAATATTCATTATTGCTTTGGCTGTAATGAAAAAGTTTTTATGGGGTTTATTATAGCTCCAAATGCTCTGATATTGTCTTCGCATTCAATCACAAAAGGATATGAAAAATTTGCCTGCTCATGTTCTTTTACAGTGAGAGGAAAAATATATATAATCATTTTATTTAACCATTAATCTATTTGATAAGTTTTATAGCATGGAAGACATCTAGATTTTTATTGAATATAAGATTTAAGATTTCTGATTAGATTGTATCAAGGTGTATATCAAGGCTTTCAAAATTGTTAGGTGATTAAAGCATTATCACTAGCTGACACCAGTACTAAATATTAGATTGATTTTAGGTAAAGGAGAGATGTTTGGTATAGCCAGTTAAAGAAAAATACAACTTAATCCAGATCTGTATTCTTAGATTTAATCCCAGAATTTATTACCAATCAAGAAAATTTTCCATAAAACTTGTTTAACTTTTTGCAACTGTAAGTTTGCCTCGTTCTGTCAAATTGGGCATAGCCAAGTACTAGACACATAGAGAACTTACATTAGAGAGCTGTCTACCCAAGACCATACTTTAGTTGAAATTTTTCATTCTTATTTATGTAGCCAACAGAAGAGAGGTCCCTCTGATGCTACAAATTTAGGGGGTGCAAGTTGGATCCTAGTTACTAGGATCCAACTTTTATTTTTAATATTTTTATTAATTTTTATTTTTATTTTAATTAATTTTTAAATTAATTTTATTTTATTTAATTTTAATTAATTTTCTATATCACTTATTTTATTATTTTTTATTAATTAATTATTAATTTTTATTTTATTAATTTTTCTATATCACTTATTAACTTCACCTATTTTTGTACCAGTTCCTCCAGTCGAGTTCTGTTCCAGGGCTTCTCAAATTTTAATATGTATTCAGAACTAGAACAAAAAATTTCACAATTTGTATGGAAACACAAAAGATGCCAAATAGCCAAAGCAATCTTGAGAAAGAAAAACAGAGCTGGAGGAATCAGGCTCCCTGACTTCAGACTCTGCTACAAAGCTACAGTAATCAAGACAGTATGGTACCAGCACAAAAACAGAAATATAGATCAATGGAAGAGGAGAGAAAGCCCAGAGAAAAACCCATGCACATATGGTCACCTTATTTTTGATAAAGAAGGCAAGAATATACAATGGAGAAAAGACAGCCTCTTCAATAAGTAGTGCTGGGAAAACTGGATAGCTACATGTAAAAGAATGAAATTAGAACACTCCCTAACACCATTCACAAAGATAAACTCAAAGTGGCTTAAAGACCTAAATGTAAGGCCAGACACTATAGAACTCTTAGAGGAAAACATAGGCAGAATACTCTATGACATAAATCACAGCAAGATTCTTTTTGACCCACCTCCTAAAGAAATGGAAATAAAAACAAAAATAAACAAATGGGACCTAATGAAACTTCAAAGCTTTTGCACAGCAAAGGAACAAGATAAAAGACATAAAGACAAAAAGACAACCCTCAGAAAGGGAGAAAATATTTGCAAATGAAGCAACTGACAAAGAATTAATCTCCAAAATTTACAAGCAGCTCATGCAGCTCAATATCAAAGAAACAAACAATCCAATCCAAAAATGGGCAGAAGACCTAAATAGACATTTCTCCAAAGAAGATACACAGATTGCCAACAAACTCATGAAAGAATGCTCAATATCATTAATCATTAGAGAAATGCAAATCAAAACTACAATGAGGTATCGCCTCACACCAGTCAGAATGGCCATCATCAAAAAATCTACAAACAATAAATGCTGGAGAGGGTGTGGAGAAAAGGGAACCCTCTTGCACTGTTGGTGGGAATGTAAATTGATACAGCCACTATGGAGAACAGTATGGAGTTTCCTTAGAAACTACAAATAGCACTACCATACGACCCAGCAATCCCACTACTGGGCATATACCCTGAGAAAACCATAATTCAAAAAGAGTCATGTACCACAGTGTTCATTGCAGCTCTATTTACAATAGCCAGGACATGGAAGCAACCTAAGTGTCCATCAACAGATGAATTGATAGAGAAGATGTGGCACATATATACAATGGAATATTACTCAGCCATAAAAAGAAACGAAATTGAATTATTTGTAGTGAGGTGGATGGACCTAGAGTCTGTCATACAAAGTGAAGTAAGTCAGAAAGAGAAAAACAAATACTGTATGCTAACACATATATATGGACTCTTAAAAAAAAAAATGGTCATGAAGAACCCAGAGGCAATACGGGAATAAGGACGCAGACCTACTAGAGAATGGACCTGAGGACACGGGGAGGGGGAAGGGTAAGCTGGGACACAGTGAGAGAGCGTAAAATAGATAGCTAGTGGGAAGCAGTCGCATAGCACTGGGAGATCAGCTAGGTGCTTTGTGACCAGCTAGAAGGGTGGGATAGGGAGGGTGGGAGGGAGACAAAAGAGGGAGGAGATATGGGGATATATGTATATGTATAACTGATTCAGTTTGTTATAAAGCAGAAACTAACACACCATTGTAAAGCAATTATACTCCAAAAAAAATGTTTAAAAAAATTTTAATGTGTATTAAAAATCACCTGGGAATCTTGTTAAATGAAGATACTGACTCAGTAGGTCTTGGGGGGTGTGCCAAATTCTGCATTTAAAAAAAAATTAATTTATTTATTTGGCTGTGCCAGGTCTTAGTTGCGGCACTCGGGATCTTTAGCTGAAGCACGCAGGATCTAGTTCCCTGACCAGGGATCAAACCTGGGCCCTCTGTATTGGGAGCATGGAGTCTTAACCATTGGACCACCAGGGAAGTCCCCCAAATTCTACATTTTTAACAAATTCTCCAATGGTACCAAATTATGCTGGTCCAAAGATCACACTTTGAGCAGCAAGGAACAAAATCACCCCCACCCCTCTCTCCGTATCAATGGATGGTTAGACTGATATTAGATACGGTGATGTTTATTAGAGGATCAGTGATAACGTTGCAGGAAGGGGGACCCCTTCCAGGGCCCAAGAGTGGGCTCTTGTCTAACATGCAGAAATGAATTGTCTGAGGAGATACACATGCTGACAAAACAAGAGACTTTATGGGGAAGGGGCGCCCGGGCAGAGAGCAGCAGGGTAAGGGTACCCAGGAGAACTGCTCTGCCACACAAAGTCTCAGGTTTTATGGTGATTGGGTTAGTTTCCAGGTTGTCTCTGGCCAATCATTCTGACTCAGGGAACTTCTTGGTGGTGTGCGCATCGCTCAGCCAAGATGATTCCAGCGAGGATTCTGGGAGGTTGGTAGGACATATGGATTGGTGTCTCCTCTCTTCTTTGAACTTTCCCGAATTCTTCCCGTTGGTGGTAGCTTATTAGTTCCTCGTTCCTTACCAGGACCTCCTGTTGTAAGATGACTCATGCGAGTGGCTACTATCTTGCCTGGCCAGGGCGGGCGGCTTCGGTCAGTGTTTCCCCTAACAATAATCTTCCGTCCTTCCAGCACCAATTTGCAAATATTTGGTTATCTTGTCAAATGAGGGCACTGAGGGATGAAGTGACCATATATCTGATGGGCAGCATAAATGGCTTACACTCTCAGTTCTGCAGATTCTCAGTTCATCCCAAGCCCCAAAGGTTTTTTGTTTGTTTTGTTTCCTTCTTTGCCTGCAACTCACCACAGCTCATTAAGACTGTGGATTACTGTATTCTGCCTCAGAGGAACTCCTGACCATGTGGAAGTGCCCCCTCTGGTCCCCATGTTGTTCTCATGATCTCAGCCTCAAATTATATGGGAAGGCTGTGATGTCCTTATGTTTGTAGGGCTGTGATCCTTGTTTATTCCTTTAGCAGGTGGTATAAAGCTGACACCAGAGGCATCTTTTTGCCACTTGACTGTGTCACTAATATTTGAAAAGGGCCTTTCCCTGGAGATCCAAGAAAGATTTGCACCGATTAATCTAGAATTCTAGATCACAGCACTATCACTTGTGATGTCATGGGCCATTGGGATTTTCTGAGAAAGCTGCTTCAGCCTGCAAATGACAAGACTGGAGACAATTTCCTAGTCTAGATAATGAGGTGACTTGATAATCAGTCACTGGTAACTATAAACTAAAACAACTCAGTTTGATGTGGTTTTCACACTCATTAGGGTGAAAGGGAAGTTTTAAGCCATCTTAAATTTGTGTTGTTACAGATTATAGCTTGGTCTTTTTTTAAAATTAATTAATTAATTTATTTATTTTTGGCTGCGTCAGGTCTTTGTTGCTGCGTGTGGGATTTCTCTAGTTGTGGCAAGCAGGGGCTACTCTGTTGCAGTGAGCAGGCTTCAGTAGTTGTGGCTCGTGGGCTCTAGAGTGCAGGCTCAGTAGTTGTGGTGCAGGGGCTCAGCTGCTCTGCAGCATGTGGGATCTTCCCGGACCAGGGCTCAAACCCGTGTCCCTTGCATTGGCAGGCGGATTCTTAACCACTGCGCCACCAGGGAAGCCCCTATAGCTTAGTCTTTTAAGATTTTATTTCTCTGTTAATTGCTCCCACCCTTTGAGGCTGATTAGTACAGATATTTTTTTCAGATTATTTTCCCATTATAGGTTATTACAAGATATCGAATATTGTTCCTGTGTTATACTGTAAATCCTTGTTGTTTATTGTATATATAATAGTGTGTATCTGTTAATCCCATATTCCTAACTTATTCCTCCCCCTCCCTCTCCTTTGGTAACCATAAGTTTCTTTTCTTTGTGAGTCTGTTTCTGTTTTGTTTTGCTTTTTTAGAAGTAGATTTATTTATTTACTTATTTATTTGGTTGCACCTGGTCTTAGTCGCAGCAGGCATGCTCTTTATTTTTATAATATGAATTTTAAAAAATAAATTTATTTATTTATTTATGGTTGCGTTGGCTCTTCATTGCTGTGCGTGGGCTTTCTCTAGTTGTTGTGGCGAGCGAGGGCTACTCTTTGTTGCAGTGCATGGGCTTCTCATTGTGGTGGCTTCTCTTGTTGCGGAGCCTGGGCCCTAAGCTTGTGGGCTTCAGTAGTTGTGGCTCGCGAGCTCTAGAGCACAGGCTCAGTAGTTGTGGCATATGGGCTTAGTTGCTCCGTGGCATGTGGGATCTTCCAGGTCCAGGGCTCAAACATGTCTCCTGTATTGACAGGCGGATTCTTAACCACTACGCCACCAGGGAAGTCCCAGGTGTGCTCTTTAGTTGTGGCTCACAGGCTCCTTAGTTGCGGCTCGCCAGCTCCTTAGTTGTGGCTTGTGAACTCTTAATTGCAGCATGCATGTGGGATCTAGTTCCCTGACCAGGGATCAAACCCGGGCCCCCTGCATTGGGAGCGTGGAGTCTCAACCACTGTACCACCAGGGAAGTCCCTGTTTCTATTTTGTATAAAGGTTCATTTGTATGATTTTTTAGATTCCACATATGTGATATCATAAAATATTTGTCTTTCTCTGTCTGACTTAGTATGATATTCTCTAGGTCCATCCATGTTGCTGCAAATGGCAATATTTCATTTTTTATGGCTGTGTAATAGAATAATATTCCATTTTGTATACACATATATATCTTATTAAAACAATAGTCTGTTGATGGGTTGAAATTTTTACCTTATTTCATAATTAGGCAAAAACTTCATAAGCCATGTACAAATGGAGTGATGCAATGGGCCCAGATTTCCTTTCTTTAAATTCAAGTGTTGTAGTTTAAGGTTTATAGCATATGGGTCCAAATCATGCTTTGTGTTTAAAAAATGAACACAGCCTAATTTTAAACGAGAGGTTATTGATTTGTTGGATTTGCCAACATTCTTAAATGGCTTCTAAAAGTTGGACACAGTACTTTGTGTTCTCACAAGTGTTCAGCACAGCTGCCCTGGGAGTGAGCAGAGTAGCCTTGCTCGCAGCGGTGAGCCACGGGTGCAGGTAAAGGGAAGGATGAAAGAAGCAAAGACTCAGCTTGGAGAGACATCCTTCAGAAGTCTTCTAAAGAGTCCCAGTGATGATTGTAGAACAGTATGGGTGACATGATCCACTTGTGAAAAAGCCAGCAAACTACCTGTGAGCATGATGGGAAGGAAAGATACCCACCAACCCATCAGCAGTTGGTTGTCAGCCAGTAGGGGTTACTTCATACACTTCTGTTGATTCTTTTTTACCTGATCGTATATGATGCGCGAGCTTTGTTCATCAGCAGGTGCTCCCCACTCATTAGTAGGTCAGCTCATCAAAGGTCCCCAGGCCCCTGCAAGCTGAGCAATGCAGTTTGGCGGGGGGGCCCTTAGCTGGCACTGGAGGTGGGAAGGGGCTGGCAGGAATGAGCAGTCTGTGGAGAATTGCCATGTTCCAGAAGGTCTATCTTCAGCCAGACCACGTGGCTTCTGCAAGGCCTAAAGGGGGGCGGGGGGACCAGGCTGGGAGAGCAACTGTCCACTGGGCTAGAGAAGAGGGCAGGAGTGCCTCGGAGACCATCTCCTTCCCCAGTGACACTCTGGCTCCAGATCTGCTAGCAGACACTTCATTCCTCCAAACATCCAAGCTCGTTCGCCCCTTGGAGAAAGCCGAGGCTGACCAGGCTGCTTCTGTGGCTCACAGTCACCCTGAACAGGGTGGCCAATAGCCTGCCTTGGGCAGAGGCCCAGTCCAGAGCTCTGCTTCCCTCTCTCATTTCAGTACATCCCTTTGCCAGTGCTGTATGGAGTCTTCCTCTACATGGGTGTGGCCTCCCTGAATGGCATCCAGGTAAGGCTCTCCCTTTAGGTCCTCTAATCCTCATTTTACAGATGAGGAAACTGAGGCTCAGAATTCAAAACCAGATCGAGCTGACTCCTACGAGGATTTCACTACACCTCTCTCTTCTCTGAGGCAATTTGCACAGAAGAAAACATTTTGTTTTGTTTTGTTCTTTATTTACCACGATACACCAGATGTCTTGGATAGCTTGTGTTGCTGTTAAGTTGCATTTTCCTTGAATGTGGGCAATGTTTACTGGGGCCAGCGCCAGGGCTGTAGCCCTCACCAAGGGCTCAGCTCTCCCCCACCATAAGATCTCATTATACATCCTCCGAGACCTCCAGGCCCCTTCTTTTGCATCCTTAAGGCCTGACCAGGGGCTCCCCTCTATGGGACCCCACTGCAGCACCCATTTCACCAGACCCAAGCCCCCAGAGGGGCCACCAGGGTCCCCACGGCCTGGCTGAGTCTTCCCCTGTCCTCACCAGTTCTGGGATCGCTGCAAACTCTTCCTGATGCCGGCCAAGCACCAGCCGGACCATGCCTTCCTGCGGCACGTGCCCCTGCGCCGGATCCACCTCTTCACCCTGGTGCAGATACTGTGCTTGGCTGTGCTCTGGATCCTCAAGTCTACGGTGGCCGCCATCATCTTCCCAGTCATGGTAAGATGAGCGCAGTCTTCCCCCTCGTGTTCAGCAGGTTCAGATGGGGAAGGTGTCCAGGGGGAGATCCACCCTAGCCTTCTCCTCCACAGTGGCCTGATTCTCTCAGGGTCACAAAGGCAGGCACAGATCGAGATTCGAGATTCGGGTTGTGACTCCAGGCCAAGTAGAGCTGGGGGGCGGGGGTGTGGTGGAATGCAGAGGAGAGACGGGGAGGGAAGTTGTATGTGGTAGGTGGATGCTGTAGTGACAGCCCACACGCCCGCCTCCACCCAGCTCAGGTCAGGGCGGCTCAGTGAGAATGCAAAAGCCAACCAACTTTCCCAGCTCTGGAGTGCGATGGAGAAGCTGGGCAAATTCAACAAGGAGACTGAGTTCCCCACTGCCAAAATTCAAACCAAGTGCGGAAGTAGATCTACACTAAATATAATTCTTCACCCTTCAATATAACTGAATTTGAAAAGATAAATGGGGGGATGGGATGGGGAGAGCTAGAAATAGAGATTTAGAACTTCAGAGTCCAACGTCATTAACATGTCATTGTTTGGAGAAGCTGGGGCAAGTATGTGAGCATTCTTTGACTATTCTTGAAATTGTGTGTAAGTTTGAAATTATTCCAAAATTAAAAGTGAAAAGAAGAAAAGCCAACAACATGTTGCATCTGGCATCTAGATCGCCCATGGAGGGCAGTGGCCTCTGCCCCTGCTGGGGCATGGGGAATGGGAGGGGGGACTGTGGGCTAATGCTTGGGGGGAAGCCCTAGGTGGGCCCTAAAGCCTGCAGGGCTGGATTCGGGACCAAAGTGAGGACACAAAGTAGGATCTGAAATATCCTGGCAGGATTCTGAGTCAGTGATTCTTGACCCTGTGCTCATAAGAGTCACTTGGGAGCTTTTTAAAAGCACATGCACCCAGGCCTCAGCGCAAATCAATGAACTCAGAATCTCTTAGAGAAACCCAGGCATTGGTATTTATAGTAAGTCTACAGGTAAGCATAAATGTCCAGCCAAGGTTGAAAACCACCACTCCAGGGAAAGTGAAATGGATCCTCCCCAACAGGGCCCTCATGGGTTCCAGAGGTGAGGAGGGGAAAGGATCGTCACAACTGGCATGGACTGAGTGCTATTTCATTTAGTCCACACCTTCCCCAAAGAACTACCATTTTACAGACTGGAAAACTGAGGCTCAGAGAGCATGTGTGAGTGACTCAAGCCACACAACCAGGAAGGAGCAGAGCCAAGATTCACACCTTCCCCCATATTGATATTTTTTAATTTACATGCAGTAAAATGGACTCTGCTGTTCTATGAGCTCTGAAAAAACACAGAGTAGCGATTCCGCCACCACAGTCATGATACAGAACAGTTCCATCACCTCTAAAATTCTGTGTTGTCCCTATGTAGACAGCCCTTCTTCCTACCTCTGCCCCTAGCAACCATGCTCTGTTTTCAGAGCCAGGAATTTTAAAAACCAGGTCTGACCAACTCCCGAGCTCTGCTTGCTTCCAAGACACAGGGTCAGTGAGGACCCAGTGTTAAATCCCGCTGGATGTTTTTCTCCCTGACCTCATCTAATGGCTAGTTCTTGGTGGTGAAAGGACAATATTCATAACTAGCTACTTGGACCCATTGCATCTATTAAAAGTCAGTGTTTAATCTTCTCCAAAGAGCACGTGTTTTGCCTTTGTTTATCCTGAACAGAACCAAACTTTCTAGACTTTCCTTTAAAAATTCTAGATATGCCAGTATACTTTATTCAGTTTGTTAGCAGAGAGATTGGCAGCTCTCAGAAATGGGGGCACGGGGACAGTTGGTCTCAAAGTGTAATCCCTGAATCAGCGGCATCAACATCTCCAGGCAATCTTGTTAGAGATGCAAATCTCAGGCCCCACCCCAGACTTTCTGAGTCAGAAACTCACCCAGCACCTATCAGTGTGGGTATTAACAGCCTGCCAGGTGATTTGATCTAAGCTCAAGTCTGAGAACCACTAATTTAAAGAATAACTGTAGTTCTCCACCCACGGGCCCCATCTGGCTCCCCCCCCACAGCTGTCACAGGCTCTGTGCATCTGGGTCACTGGTAGGCATCGCCACTCAACTGAGGAGAGGCTGGATGAGAGGAACCAAGATGGGTGGGAGGTGAACAATGGTTTGGGGGAGCTTTGAGAATGTTCCAAAGATACCAGAAAAAGTCCCTGAACATAGCTGACTGAGGGAGAAAATGAATTGTGCCCAAGTTCGGGGTCTTGAGCCCATGGTTTTCTCTGAACTCTCACCACAGATCCTGGGCCTCATCATCGTTCGAAGGCTTCTGGACCTCATCTTCTCCCAGCATGATCTGGCCTGGATTGACAACATCCTTCCAGAGAAGGAGAAAAAGGAGGCAGATAAGAAGAAAAGGAAAGGGGCCCATGAGCACAGTGAAGAGGAGGTGGGGAGGATGTGAGGCCTGGGCTGATGGGAGGGATCAAGAGACCCTCTCTCCACCTCTGCCATGGCCAGGGTGGGGAGGCTTCTCAGGTAGCCAGGAGCGACTGCCTGGGCCCCGTGTCAGTCTGGTGTGCTGAGATCGCGTCTATTCATGTGAATACCCTCAGCGTAGGCCAGAGTGAAGAGCCCTCTCATCCAGGAAAAAGTCAGTTGGCCATGCCTATTTTCCCCCATTCCTGTGGGCTCTTGGGGCCATTACAACAGCACTGTAGGTCCCTGAGGGGACAGGGCAGAAGACTCGGCTCCATCATGGAGGAGGTTATGAGGACTGACCTCCAAAGAACAGAGCAGGCCCAGGGGGAGGGGTCTAATAGGGACTCATTAGTAGACTGGACTCCTGGGCAAGTGGGAGGACGGGGGACAAGCCTTGCTTGGGCCTGTCCATAGGGTCCTGGGCAGAGAGGTGGGGGAAGACGCACGTGGCCTCCTGAAAGGAGGGTGACTACATTCCCCAGATGCCTGGGACCACTCAGTCTCAGTTGTCCCATCTGCCCCTCTCTTCTCCCATGCTTCCTCCCCATCTCACCCCAAAACACTCAGGGAGTCAACAGACAAGAAGCCAGTCCAGAACTTATAGTAAATCACACAATGTTAGTGAAGAAGACTGTCTAGTTCAAGTGTTCATTACAGATGATGAAACTGTCCCCCAGAAGGGAAGTGACTCACCCAAGATGGACGTATAGGCTAAATGTCTAGGAGGGAACTAAGAAAACCATTCCGACTTTGAATCTGATCATTTCCAACATACTAAGCTGCCCATGTCCTTCCTAACACCATGCCTGGCTCCCATTCTCCCAGTTTGACCCAAACCCACATCCCTGCCTCCACCGTGAACTGTTCTCCTAGCAATCTTGCCTTTTGCAGATCAAAGCTGCCCATAGATGCAAGCCCTTGCTGACTGATTGGTGACGATTAAACCATCTTCTGATGGTAGTGATAGGCCAAAATTCCCCTGGCCCTCAATTACTGTCCTCTTCCCAGAACATAAGAGGCCCATAATCCCCATTCACATGTTTTTCATTGATGATTTTTTTTGGCCGTGCCGCACAGCTTGCAGGATCTCAGTTCCCTGACCAGGGAATTGAACCCGGGCCACAGCAGTGAAAGCCCAGAATCCTAACCGCAAGGCCACCAGGGAACTCCCCCCTTGTTGATGACTTAGATGATTTGCAAAGTTAGGTTCTGAGAACAAAGAAACTGAGAGTCTAAGTGCCTTTGAAAGACAAGTATTATTCTTTCACTGATTCACTCAATAAATATTTCAGTGGCTACCACAGGCCAGGAACTATTTCAGGGGTGGGAAAAAGCATCTCTGGTTTATATGATATTTTCGATGGAAAAACGGGATTCAATTTACATAAATTCATTTTATACACGTCTTCAGCTACTGTGTGAGGTTCACTCCCAAGTGACTGGTTACCACGGCAGTTGAAACTGTTCTGATGAGTAACGTTCCTGCAAGAGTTCTGTCCTTTCTAGTGTCCTCAGTGGGCCCCAGGGTAACTGCAGCACCCCCTGTCTAGTCTGGATATGAAGAGGATGGTGGTTTGCACACTGTGGACGCGTGTATTTTCCATCTGGGCAAGAAAGCCAACACTGTTGTATTGGTGGTATTGATCAGCTTTTCCCACTGTTTCTCTCCAGCCCCAGTTCCCTCCTCCCTCAGTTATAAAGATTCCCATGGAAAGTGTCCAATCAGATCCCAAAAACGGTATCCACTGCGTTGCCAGTAAGTAAAACACACGGTGTCTCTCCCTTCCTACTTACTACTAATCCTCCACCTCTTCCTCAAGGAACTTTCATCTCTAACTCAGGTCTATTGGTCTTAGATACTAAAGGACTCCTGTGCTAGGCAGAGTTCAAAAAGAACTGGGCTACAGGAACTGGAACTCCAACCATATGGAAGCCCCAAATCAAACCATGTAGACTTCAGTGATCAATCTTCATTAGTTTAGGCAAACCCCCTCTTTCCCTCCTTACCCCTAGTGCCCTCAGGTGCCTGTGGTACCACCTCACCCCCTCTTGCATGACCTGCTGAGCCTCTCATGTTTGCCAGTGGTTACTGAAATGATTGAGAACTCAAAGCCAAGCTGAGTTGTCCCCTTTAGGAAAACAAGTAGCATCACACTGGGATTATAAATTAGTCAGGGTCCTAGTGGTTGGGCTGTGATTCTGTATGTGCCTGATTCACAAGCACCTTCCACATGTTGAAAGGGAAGCTGCCTGGGAAGGATCAGATGTGGCTTATGAAGATCTTGGGGGATTTTATTGCTGCTTTTACCCGCTTCCAGCCTCAGCTTCCTATTGGTGGACAGTCTTGTCATCAAGACAACACAGTCTATCCTGGGAGTAGTCTGAAAGATGCCAACACGGGTCCTGACCCTGGCGCTCCTAAGGGCTTGCCGCTTTCCCCAAAGGCCCATACTGGGGATCCTGCCAGCCCCCACAAGGGCCCTTCAAGGAAGGGCTTCCCATTACATTCTCCTCCAGAAGTACGTCCTCCTTTTGAATTTCTCATGCCCTTCCCCCTTCTCATTTGTATACCTCCATCACCTTTCTTCATTCTTCCCTGGCCCTCACCGTGCCTCTCACCCACCTCTGGGTGAAGGAATAATTGAACCAGAAGCCACCCATCTCTGTGAGGCCCCTGTATTCCTCTCGTGTGGTACTGGCCACGGGGTTAGAGAATAGGAAGGAGAAGGAATGGGTGAGGGGAGCACTGTAGAAAGAGGGTATATTCTCCAGAATAGTTCACAAAGCTGCTCCACGTCTGACGCTTTGATTTTCCTGCCAGGACAAAGATCTTCCAGTTGGAGTTACTCACTCTGATTCCTCCTTCAGTGATTCAGAACTCGACCGAAGGTAACAGCCATGAGATAAGACTCTCTGAGTGTTAGATAAGAGCCTAGGCAATGGCTTTGAAAGCGGAGGGACTAGGATTTCCCGGGCTAACCAGTGTCTCAGTAAAAGGCCTTTGCTGGTCCACCACAGGACACAAAGGTACAGAGCTGATTATTGGGTGTCAGGTAACAAATCTGTCCTCTTATTGACATAATATGATTACACCACACAAAGGTACTGAACTTTAGAAAAGGAAATTATTACAAAATATTAAGCAGAATGAAAACTGAAAGTAAATATTGAAAAAGGAAAACAGAAACTAGACGTGATTTAAGTATTTATTATTAAAAGCCAGGATGAATGAACTCGAAAGATCAAAACACCAAGCACTCTAATACTCTGTGGAGTAAAACAGCAGCATGGTTACTATGCAAAGGTCAGAAAGGGTATCAAGGAAAGCTAACTAGATATCAATGATCAAGTGGAGATA
The DNA here is from genome assembly GCF_964270905.1 of Leucopleurus acutus. NCBI lineage: Eukaryota > Metazoa > Chordata > Mammalia > Artiodactyla > Delphinidae > Leucopleurus > Leucopleurus acutus. Next base: position 770,348 of record NC_139154.1, on the reverse strand, counting down.
AAAAACAGTCAAGAAAGGATTCAAGGCCCAGGTTCCAGGAACTCCGATGCCAGCCATGTGATTCCTTGCTGTCCTCAATGAGAAGCCACCCTCCAAAAAGGTGGGACTGCTTGATGACTGAAAACAAGGGGGGATCAAACACGGAAAAGAGGAATTCAGAGGCAAGAAAGTCTGCCTCAGTCATTACTAGGGAAGAGGGTGGGGGCAGTCCCACTCCTACAGTGTGCCCTGAGCTGGACAAGAATCACTGTGCTACATCCGACAGTAAAAGCACGGGCTATCCCAGGACTAGAGGCAGCTGGCTGCAGACGGAGATGGGACTCACCTGAGAGATTTTAGGAAACATGTACAGGATCTTCTGAGTTATATGTCAAAGCTGTTATCACATTGCCAGGATGAGAAGAGATTTATCACCAGGGTAATAAGCCTCCCTAAGCAGCACTACTGTGTCGCATGTCCAAATGACATCTCTGCCTGCCTTCTCATCCCACCTCCCCAGTCAGGGCTCCTATGCCCTTAATGCCACAGATCTTTATAAATACATGTGTTAAGAGAAAAGCACTGTCTATCTTATGTTCATTTTAAGGTAGCCTACACAAAATGAAACCTCTTAATGCTCTAATTTCAGTTAATGGAGAGAGAATTTGGTCCAGGATAGGACACTTCCAAAAACCTGTTAAAGTACACAAAGCAGGGGACAAGGCCAGAAATGCAGACAATTTCGTGACTAGTGATGGCACCTCCCAACTATGCTGGTGTTTTACTGAATCTGTGAGAGTGCCTAGAAGTAAAGACAACTAAATAGCAGGATTCCATTTCAGTGAGGAAAAAACTCAGCAACATGAGCTGGTTTAACAAAGATTAAGCATCCATGGTCTACCAGGCACGATGCTTAACCTCTGGGAATATAGAAAGACAGGCATGTGTACCACATGCCAAGAACGGAGCACACGTAAGGGAAAGGACAGGCATCTACAGGAGGAATCTGCCTTACCCAGAGAATCTGGGAACAATAAATAGGCGTCTTCCAGATGTGCAGAGTCAAAGAAAAAAGAGAGAAAAGAAGGCGCTGCAGGTATGGAGAAAAGGCCTGAAATATCACACAGACACAGGGCAAAGAACCCAGGATGGATGGGGCAAACAGCAAGCAGGCAGAAGTTTGAGCAAAGAAGGCTCTTGTCTCACCAGGCTAAGGAACTTGAATTCTGTCCTTTGAACAGTGGGGAACCACAGTCAGGTTCATGATCGAAAAAGTTCACTTTGGCAGCAATGTGATAAATAGGTTGAAAAAGAGTGAGACCAGTAGTTGTGACAGTTGAAGGCCAAGCAGATAGGATACTGCTAGTTCCTGTGATGTGTTAAGAGTTCAAAAGCAAAGACAGAACTATATGCACTAGAACCCTGTTCTGGGGGATAGCGTTAAAAAACACCAAATCCTAGATAAATCGTTCTTCCCTCTTCTTTTTCTCATTCAGCATCACCCTGCACTTCAAAATCTCCTGTCCAGCTTCACCTGCCTTCAGCTACTCACAGAGCCCAGTCTTCATGGTGCCACAGGTGAAGATAGAGATGGAGCCAGACTGTGACTTCACAGACATGGAAAGATATGGAAGAGAAGCTGACAGCGAGACCACCCTCTAGGAGGACGGACGGGGCACAGAGTGAGGGCCTGGTTTAGTCTTCACTGTGAGGGTCTGGGCCAAAACCCCTCACTTTTCCAAACCTGTTTCCTTATTTACCAAACAGAGGGAGTCATTCTGCTTGATAGAAAACTGGAGAGCTGCTGATGAAAAGTACTACTTATGTGCAAAGCCCTCTACTTCCCTCTGTAGTTATGAAAATAACTAAAGCTAAATGTTACACCTTATTTTAAAATGCAGTCCAGCATAGAAATTATAACATTTCTTTTGAAATGAAAAAATGCTTTCTCTCAAAACTGTAGCTAAGATAAAGGGGCACTACTCAATTTTTATTTAAAACAAATATCAGTTAAGATTTTTTTTTTAAAGCTGAGATTTTAAATTATCTAGATGGTCTTAAAACAACTTAAAATACTCATACTTTAATAGACCAAGGTTGGAAAATTTGTTTTGCAATTTTGCATATTAAGAAATGCTAAAAAGGACCTCTTATCTCTCCATCCAATTCAGTTTTCTAAGGGTCATATGACAAGTTTGAACTATCTGCATCACACAGAAGTGTGACTGGGGCTTTTCCAGATTGAAAGTTATTTCTAAAAGTCTGGTAATGAAAGAACCAACATGTTTGAGTGGATATTTTAAAAACAAAATAGTTCCTGTTAAAATGAAACCTCAAATCACATGGCAAATCAACAAAATGATCCTTTAAATTAGTATCACTGGTTTTTAAAGCCCAGAATCACATTTCATTATGCATTTGGGTAGGTCTTTCCTGCAAGTTTTCAATGGCCTGATTCCCAAAGTCAAACTTGCATTCACATTAATATTGCATATTAGGCAGGGCTCATGTGAAATTTTAGAAGATTAAAACTCTGCAATACTAGTCAGACTAGTACTTTAAAGGAATAATTAGAAACAAATTGGGTAGATTTAAAACCCGTTAATAGTGAAGCAAACTCTTTTCCTCATGAAACTTAAGATCAGTCTTCTTATCTTCAAGTCACATTTAACAAACACCAACCATGTTTATTTACCACCTACTGTGTGCCTAATAGCCACAACGCATCTGACATTTACCTTCTCCAAAAAAACTGTGGATTTGAATCTTGAGTAAATCACTTTGGTTACGGTTACCACATTTACTCAAGATGACAAATGCAGGTGCTTTTTCTTTATCCCTTTCTATTTTTTAAAGACAAATGACACTAGATCATTAACCACCTTGAGTACAGGGACAGTTAATTGCCTCTATAATCCCCAGAGCCAGTACAGTGCCTGGTCCATAGAAAGCTCTCAGTGTTTATTAAATTAAATCTCAGAACGCCCTTCCAAGGATACTGCCATGAGGTAAAGCTCTAAACCTCCACCACTTCTACTGAGAGCAGCAGAATTACTTAGCTGCTCACTAATCTAGAACGATTGCCTGAGCTTAAGTATAAATTCTTTGTCTTCATCTGCACCAATTTTGGGAGAGCTAACAATCTACCCTTCACATTTCAGTTTTAAAAACTGGCTGATTTCCAATAGCATTTTGTCCAAATTGAATTGTAGAAATGTTGTGGATTCAGGAGTAAATGTGCTTGATTAATCAAACAAGCTGGAAAACTAGAATGTTAATTTTTTGCTGTTGTAAACTGATCACCGTAATTTTCACATTGCCTGTCATTTGCATTTTGTACACACACACACACACACACACACACACACACACACACACGAACATTTTAATTTCCATAGCTTTTAATAGGTTGACATATTGGTACTTCTCCATGCAGTAACAATAACTTGTAACTACTGTTCAATAAAACTTAATCCTGTCTGCTCGTCTCGCTCCATGTTTAATAATTTGGGTGAGTCAGCACGCATGGCTGATGTACAGGAACTACACCTCACTTGCAAAAATATCTCTAGCAACTATCACCCCTCTTCATCCCCAGAAAACTATCAAAAGCATAAAGGCGACGGGCTTCCCTGGTGGCGCAGTAGTTGAGAGTCCGCCTGCCAATGCAGGGGACACGGGTTCGATACCTGGTCAGGGAAGATCCCACATGCTGTGGAGCAACTAAGCCCGTGTGCCACAACTACTGAGCTGTGCTCTAGAGCCCGTGCTCCACAACAAGAGAAGCCACCGCAATGAGAAGCCCACGCGCTACAATGAAGAGTAGCCCCCGCTCACCACAACTAGAGAAAGCGTACGCAGCAACGAAGACCCAACACAGCCCAAAACAAATAAATAAAATAAATAAATGTATAAGAAAAAGCATAAAGGCGGCACATGAACAAGGAGGGGGAGAAGGTCAGCTCTGCATTGCTCTCCTTCCTCTCTGCCTCAAGCTGCCTGGAACAGTTGTTTCTGCCTGCATGAAAGCCAAATACCTAGCCCTTGAGCAGAATACACTGGACCTATCCTCGCTGCAAATGTGCCACAGCAAATACCTTTCAATCTGTGCAATCAAACTAATGCTTTAAACACACACACACAGACACATGAAAAAAATTTACATATATGGCGGGGGGGGGGCTTGGCAAAGCACATCAAGAAGTCCTGTGTAAATTGAACATATGGTTTAGAAAATAATCAGAACAAAACTAACCACTTAAATGAATCTTACAGATTAAACTCCTGGCTTGGCACAACCTTTTGGGATGTAAGATTAAAAGGACTAGGCTGATTTCTCCACAGCTCTTTAAACCAATTTGTTTAAGGCATTGGATTGGGTATTACCAAATATAGGAATATTTAGGTTGATTACATCCAATGAGAAAAATTAGGTCACAACAAGATAGTAGCAGAAAGATACAGTATTTCAGAAACTCATTCTATACCAGTCAGAAGTGTTTTATTTAAAAAAACAAAATGAAGGAAAAAAGTCCTTTAATCAGAAAGTCTGATTAAATTCAGTATTAACTCAAGTTCTCAAAAATCAATCAAGGAAAGCCAACAGGTGCATCAGAGAAAAGCCGGCAGCTGTTGACAGTTCTTTGGTGGAAAAGTAAGTTGCACACTTATACAAGCTGCCCTAATGATCATTAAGCCCAAGTTATGTTTTCCAAATACAGGTTTCAAGATACACTAAAGAAACCATACAGACACCCCCAAAAGTATAAAAATTTGACAGTGAAGTTTAAGGATGTAGGAAAGTCAAATAGGACAACACACATGAATAATTTATAAAATAAGCCTTTCAATCCTAGAAAACTAAAATGGGGAAACCTCAGGGATGGTAACGAACATAAAACGAGAGCTAATAGCAAATGAAACAACCCCAAACATTTTCGCAATGACTAAGCTACAAAATGACAGCTTAGGAGACTATTAACATGTAGTTTTTCTTCTGGTTATCAATCAATACATATATTAAATTAGGGTAATTTTTTTTCTACTCAACTACCATCATTTCTTTCTTTTTTACCTTTTCCCTAATTTTCTCTTGCAACATTTTTCCTTTGGTTTGACCAGTTGAACTCAAAAGGTTTGGAACCTAAAGTGAGCATCAACTCATTATTGGAATAGCACTTGGGAAATGCAATTGTAGAAAAGACAAATTTGTGCAGCGTTGGTGGTATAGTGGTAAGCATAGCTGTCCTCCTAAAAAAGACAAATTTTAACCGAAGTGGTTGACAAAGTTAGGCAGCCATTCTCAGTGTGACAGTGTCCCCCTGTTAATCAGTAGGTTAATGGCTTCTCTTGGCTGGATCCCATGACCCAGCACGACAGTGGCATGTTCCCTGGTGGGTAACTGCAGGGCTATGTGTGCAAACACCCACCCATTTAAGCTTACAAATAAATAGAAAGCATTGTTTTAAACCATTTAAGTAGAATAAATATTGCATTTCTATTGGCCTGGTTTTCCTCGTGAACTAGCTTGGAGTGCTGTTAATGACACAGAAGACGCAATAGTTAATTACTTGCTACTCCAAGCTCCTTAGACTTCAGTACTTCCAGCTCTTCAAGCCTCAGCACTTTTTTTGCAGCAATAATGGTATTCTTCATTAGCATTGCCACTGTCATGGGACCAACACCCCCAGGGACTGGAGTGATGTAACCGGCTTTCTTCCTGACTCCTACATAGAAATAAGACAGGCAGACTGCTTTAATTATGGCAAAGAAACTGTATGTACTTTATCGTGGAAGAAGCATTCAAAGAAAAAGCAATAAAATACATAAGCATCTTCATAAGCCTCAAACTCATTTAAAAAATCACAGCTACATTACTCAAGAGTAAAGGCTTTTGAACATACTAATATAAAATAACACACATATAGGGACTTCCTGGGCAGCTCAGTGGTTAGGACTCTGCTCTTCCACTGCAGGGGGCACGGGTTCGATCCCTGGTGGGGGAACTAAGATCCCACATTCTGTGTGGAGCGGCCAAAAATAAATAAATCAATAACACACATATAATAAGCAGAGTTGTTCAGTGAATATTTATATATCTAAATAACCTATAATTTACCAGCCATACTTTTCCTCTATATTAAATCAACTTAAAAAGAAACATCTCAGTAGGTTAACTGTATGGGAAGTTAACCTATACTGTATGGGAAGTTAACCTATAATAATAATAAGCATTACTTCAATTAATACCTGCCTACAATATTTTCTTAATTTTATCCTATTTATTTAACTATACTGTTTGCCCAAAGCATCAAGCAAAGTAATTTTCTGGAATGTAAAAAGTAAGATTTTTTTTACTCCAATCTAAAGGGAAAAATACTTAGATACCTAGGCTTGGGTTTGACTGCTTTAGAAGAAACAGAAAGCTAGAAATAGGATTATTGGCATAAAATTCAGATAAAATCAGAACTGAAAGGAGAAATCTACTAGCAAATTCCAAAATTTTAGCAATTTGGCTCTGTCCCATACTTTTAACATGCCAGGTCTGTGATCTCTCCTCCCAGTATGAAAATGAGAAATCTGTAACACTTTTTAGGAGACTCAATAGTTTAGGAAAATCACTTCATTAAATTTTCAGACTTGTTAAAAGTCTTGAAGTTGTTTTAATTATAAAATAGACCTAAGCGGAAAAAAACAAAACCATTCTCTGAAAACTCTTTATCTGTTCTCCATAATTTGATGATACAAACACCTAAAATAATTCTAGAATGACTGTAATTGTTAAAAAGATTTTTCTTAATTAATTCTCATGGAAAGCATTTTAAATGGTATTACCAAGGTAACATAACTTTAAAAGTTAAAATAGTCTGCCCTAAGTGTCCAATAACGATAGTATTTATTGACTTTTATATTTTTAAAAAATTATACCATTTACCTTCAAAATCCACATCTCCAACCAACTTGGGTTTAGCAGTTATGGGATCTTGAATTCTGTTTATTCCCACATCAATGACAGCTGCTCCTTCCTTAATCATATCTGCTGTGATCAGATTTGGAATGCCTAGAGATGGAGATAGGAATGATCGGTTTAGTACCGAAAAGAAGATTCTTAGATAAGATTCTTACCTACTTTCAATTTCAAGAGACCTGGAAGAACGAATTAGCTTGTTTTACAAAAACTTATAAAAACTATTAACAAAGGAAACATTTAAACTTCATATAGTAAACAAGCTGTAGAAAAAACATTCATCCATCAAATCTATAATGGAATGCCAGAAATCAGTATTCCAACCACGACTCTCTCATGTTTGTAAGCAGCTCACATTATCAGTCCTAGGGGAATAATGAATGGAACGGCAGTGCAGCAGGCAAATTCGAAGATGAGAGTCCCATCTTCACCCTCTGAGGTGACGTGCTCCCGCCCCTTCCCTGGTGCTCTTACCTGCAGCGGAGACCACAATATCTGCAAGAGCCGTATGTTTCTTCAGCTGCTCCTTGGGAGTATATCGATGAGATATTGTGACAGTGGCATCACCTATGAGTTAAAAAATATTTCCGAATCAAAGCTGGGATTGGATGAGATCTCAACTAGGCAAAACATGCCAGAAATTCAACATCTCTGAAAAAATAATTGACAGTTCCTGTGCCATACTTTCTGGGCAGCCACTTGTCCTTTTTTAAAAGAAACAAATACTCAGGGCTTCCCTGGTGGCACAGTGGTTGAGAGTCCGCCTGCCGATGCAGGGGACACGGGTTCGTGCCCCAGTCCGGGAGGATCCCACATGCCGCAGAGCGGCTGGGCCCGTGAGCCATGGCCGCTGAGCCTGCGCGTCCAGAGCCTGTGCTCCGCAACGGGAGAGGCCACAACAGTGAGAGGCCCATGTACCGCAAAAAAAACCCAAACATACAAAAAAAAAACCAAATACTCAATTTCTTGTAACTTTTACCTGTTAGTTCTAGCTCCACCCTTTGGAGTCATACATCTTTAGATTTATTCCTTATCCTATTTAACAGTCTTTCTAAACAAAATATCACTAGGATTACGCAAGGATTTTTCTTAAACGTGTGCTGAAAGATACCTGGAAATATTTAGTTTTGACATTATTTCTGATATAATCATGTATAGTCATATTATGATAATCACATTAACTCTGATTTGAAGCTTTTTCTCAAATAGAACTTGACACAATGATGACACATTACAGTAATATCAATTCAATCCTTTGCATTGGTCTAAGATTTTTTTCTACCAAATGGCACAGAACAGGACACTAACTTTGAATAAGTTCTACATCTTAGCTCCAACTATCAAAGCCATAACTGGAAATTCTAATTGTCTACAACCATGCTTATACTCAAAACTCAAATTTCTGAGGCATATCTATCTCTGAACTAGTTCCATACTAGTGAATATAAATGAACTTTCAAGTGACACTGAATACAGCTTCTCCTACAAAGATTACTCCCCAAGTACCTATTAACAAAATTACAACAAAAACAAAGTTTAACAAAGTTAACACTTCCAAACATCCACAGGGCAGTCTCTCAAGCGTTTCTTGTCTCTCGTAAGGGAGAAGAGGACTCATCCCTGGGAGCAAAACCCTTACCTCCGGGACGTTCGTGCGCCCCATCCGTGTGCAGCAGCACTGCAATGGGCATTCCAACGTTTTTTGACCTTCCAGCCACAAGCACATTCTTCCCCAGGGTTGGAATACCTATGAAAAATAAATATATTTGCATTTAAGATAGTGCCTAATTATCTTAGAAAGAGCACCTAAGGAAAAGGAAGGCTGACGGCCTAGGATGTGACTCTAATTGTGATAATGAAGGAATTCACTAAGCTTATTGCCTCATCAGTCAACTGGACTGTCACTCGCTACACAGAGCGAAAGCTAAAAGGAAACATTTTATAAGCTGCAAAATGTTATGAGTGTGCACAGTCACCACTATTAAAGCTTAAATTTCCCTCAGAACTTTCTGGATTAAACAGCAAAAACAGTTGTAGGCAACTGCTAAAGGAGTTAGGCTCTGGGGAGCAGGACTAGAGGCTGTGGGGTGGGAGTTTCCACTCTTTGCATGAATTTTTACCATTTGTAAGTACTGCCTTGATAATACTGAGACGGATATACCTACCAGTTCGCTTAATTATTTCCCACACACCCCATGGAGTAGCTGGTAACATGGAATTCTGGTCCAAACACATTCGCCCTACGTTAATTACATGAAAGCCATCAACATCTTTGTCTGGAGAAACAGCATTGCAGATCTTTCTCTCATCAATGTGCTCTGAAAAAGAAATCAGAGCGGTGGTCTTAAGTCACTGTTACGTAGTTAGCACTGCTTGACTCCAGCTTACCTGGTTTGCCACAAAAACCTATTCCGCTTTTACAGCTCGCCCCCATGACTTATTTCTTCATCTGCATATAAGGAACACACATCGAGCAAAGCCAAACGCCAAGATCAAAGCCAGTGCCCTGTTGTACAACTGCTTCCTTCCACGGTCCTTTGCTTTAAGATCTCAATACCAAATCAAGGAGTAATTGGTATTCTGAGTAGGTCTGTCCCATATCTAATAACATATTCTCTCTCTTGAGTTTACCTTCCCTTTATATCAAATCCACACAAGGGGCCAGTTGTATAAAGTAAACAAGCCTCTCCATTCCTCAGATATCATTTAAAATATTTATTTATTTGGCTGCACCGCGTCTTAGTTGCAGCATGAGGGATCTTCCTTGCAGCGTGCGCGATCTTTAGTTGCGGCATGTGGGATCTTTGTTGCGGCATGCGGGATCTAGTTCCCTGAGCAGGGATCGAACCCAGGTCCCCTGCTTTGGGAGCATAGAGCCTTACTCCCTGGACCACCAGGGAAATCCCCAGAAATCATTTTAAATGGTGGTGTCCAAATCTCACCTGGAAGAGGCAGCTGAACAAGGAGGCCATCTACGTTATCATCATTATTTAGTTTATTGATTAAATTCAACAGTTCTTCCTCTGAAATTGAAGCTGGTTTCACAATTGTCTCACTGTTGATTCCTATAAGAAAATTTCAAGGTAGGAAAAAAAGAGGCATTTATTGAGACAATGCTACGTTGTCTGCCATGCTACCAGCGAGGCTTTTTATCATCACACCCACCCTGGTAGCTGGAAAGCTTGAATCGGCTCACAAGTAAACTTAAGTAACTTCCCAAATACAAACACTAAAGAATACTAGCTTGATACTTTCTTTTCTTTTCTTTTTTAACATCTTTATTGGAGTATAATTGCTTTACAATGGTGTGTTAGTTTCTGCTTTATAACAAAGTGAATCAGCTATACATATACATATATCACCATATCTCCTCCCTCTTGCAGCTCCCTCCCACCCTCCCTATCCCACCCCTCTAGGTGGTCACAAACCACCTAGCTGATCTCCCTGTGTTATGCGGCTGCTTCCCACTAGCTATCGGTTTTACGTTTGGTAGTGTATATATGTCCATGCCACTCTCTCACTTTGTCCCAGCTTACCCTTCCCCCTAGCTTGATACTTTCTATATATTATGCTACATAATCCTCATCAACCTCATTTTATAGACAAGGCTCAGTGAAATTGAAACACAAGCTGGCTGGTGACAATCTTTCCAGTTCCAAAGTCCATGTTCTTTCCACTGTATCACACTACCTCCCATCCCAATGTCTAAGAAAGCCATGGCTTACTATTTTCTAGAGGTTCTAAAGGTTTTTCAATGAAAAGGGCAGGAGGCTTCATTCCTCAGTGTTAAAGAATAGAGTATACCAAGGGCTCACAGTCCAGTAACACTGGCCAGACACGCCAGTGGTATTACAGCCCTTCAGAAGGGCAGGCACACAGTTCTCAGACCAGCTGAGCTGGCAACGGCTCAGCTGATAAGCCGGCAACGGCACAGCTGAGATAAGCCGGCAACGGCACAGCTGAGCCTACCCACCTCTGGTCTGCGGCCACACAGAGTCTGCAGTATAGCGAGACCTAGAACACAAACCTCCCATCACTCAGACCTGTGCCTTCTGCACTCAAACCTCCAACCACTTCTAAACTGCTGATTTAATTGGCTTTGGAACCAACTGGTGGAGAAATCAAAGGTTATTTCAAAGAAGTCAGAGTCATTTCCTTCAAATCCATGACTGTTCTAGGCCACATCATTGAGGTCTCCTCAACCAAATGCTCAAACACCTCATTCCGACTCATTATTGTTCAAGGAAAGCAGATGTAAACTGTGTTCAGGGTCACCTATCAAATGTTAGACTAGAACAGAATTTAGATTACATTCTAGAAGACACCAAGAATACCAACCATACTCCTGCTGTCCTAGTCTATAAGCCTTCCCAATAGACAGCCTGATTTCTTTATGACAAATATTTGGATACAGTTCAATCACAATAGCCTCCTCTGCCTGGGTTTTCTAATCAGAAAAAGGAATCATAAAGTGCAGTAGAGTTTGCCTCAGATAAGTCTCAATGTAACAGCAGTCGGGGTCTGAGAGTGACACATACCCACATCGGCAGCTGCTCTGGTTTTGTTGAGGACATAGGAGTGACTTGCAGGATTCTCACCAACCAGGACGACGCTCAGGTGCGGCCGTCTGTGGCCTGACGCCACCCACTCTTCCACCTCCTGCCGCACTTCCTGCTTGATCTGCTCAGCAAGTTTCCTTCCCGAAATGACAACAGCTTCATTTCTGCAGAAGGCGATAGAATCACAAAAACAAATAGCTTGAATCCTTGTAAAGAGTAAAGATCAGGCTACAAAAGTGTTATTAAATACCCAAAACTTCAGGAGGTGGGGGAGGGGGAATTGGAAGGTGGTCAAAAGGCATGGTGGGCCCTCCTATCTGCAGGCCCTGCATTTGAGAATTCATCAACCATGGGTCGAAAATATTGGCAAAAAAAATTCCAAAAAGTTCCAAAAAGCAAAACTTGAATTTGCCCTGCACCTGGCAACTATTTACATTGTATTTACACTATTAACACAGCATTTACATGGTATTAGGTATAAATAACCTAGAGATGATTTAAAGTATATGGGAGGAGAGGTTATATACAAATACTATGCCATTTTATATAAGGGACTTGACCATCGGGGAATTTTGGTATCCTGGGGGTTCCTGGAACTAAACCCCTTCAGATACTGAGGGATGACTGTACAAACTTCTAGTTATAAGATAAATAAGTACTAGGGACGTCATGTACGTCCTACATTCCCAGTTAGTGAATTGGCTTTTAATTTATACATGCTTTTAAATCATTTCTCAGTTAGTGAATTGGCTTTTAATTTATACATGCTTTTAAATATATAAATTGTGCTATGCAGTTAAACCAATAAGCAATATGCTAGACAAACCTCAAATACCTACCACTCCCTACAACCACTCCTGGAAAAGACTTTCCTGATGAAGAATAGGGATTGGAAGGGGGACTAAGGCGATTCCATCTCATAGGTGGCAGTGTGCTCTACCCCGAGACCCCAGTGCCCCATCCACAGCTGACACACCTGGAGTAAGTATCTGACGCCAAGAATAACAATTTCTAGGCTGGCCAGTGGTCCAGCTGGCGCAAAAGTTTATTCACCGGGAGCGGTGGTAGTGAACTGGACCAGTAAACGCTCCTCTCTGAACTACATTCACACGCTAGAACCACAGGGATGAGAAACTGCTTGTTGGGGGTGAGACAATGAGAAAACTCAGACCTAGAAGAACCTTCAGTTCCCAAAAACATATTCAAATCTCTGAAAGCCTATCTCTCCCCAATAAGAATTAGTAAGAACAATAAGAACAGCTCTTCCTGGGTTCCAACATGTAAGATTCCTGGTTTTCTTATTTCCACATATATGCTTAAAGTTCCCATTATTTAAAGTAGGACAAGCATCTATTCCTTAAGAAAAAACACCCTGGGGACTTCCCTGGTGGTGCAGTGGTTAAGAATCTGCCTGCCAGTGCAGGGGACACGGGTTCTAGCCCTGATCCAGGAAGATCCTACATGCCACGGAGCAACTAAGCCCGTGTGCCACAACTACTGAGCCTGCGCTCTAGGGCCCGCAAGCCACAAGTACTGAAGCCCGCGCACCTAAAGCCCGTGCTCCGCAGCAAGAGAAGTCACTGCAATAAGAAGCCCGCGCACAGCAACTAGAGAGAAAGCCCGTGTGCAGCAACGAAGACCCAAAGCAGCCAAAAATTAATTAATTAATTAAATTAAAAAAAAAAGAAAAAACACCTCACTGAAAACAAGACTTTCCCGTTAGATCTTTGTCCCCAGTGTCATAAGGAATGCTCCAACCTCAACACCAATGAAGAATACAATTGTTTGAAACATTGAAACAATCTATTTCCCCTTATAGCACATATTTAATTCTCAGCGATAACATCAAGGTACTGGATATCTTGTATGGTCAGATATAATTAATTCTCAAGGCCACTGTTAATTAAAAACTTAAAAGCTTTTATGGTCTAAGCCTTCAATGCCTGCTTTTCAGTTGCACTGTGATTAAATATCTACTTTAAACCAAATCTCAATGTCTTAGATATAATGCAGTAATTTTATATCTAAACCTTATATTAAACATTAATTTGTATTTGCATCTTTTGAAGTATTAAGAAGATATCACACAGACACCCCTGAGCAGAAGTGTGCACAAGCACTTCTCTTGTGGGGGTCCCAGGCAGACTTTATCAACCCCTCAGCGGAGGTAGTGGGTGAGTACCTTTCTCAGCAGGCTTACAAATCTCTCTTAGGAAGCATCATGGCTGTACACCTTCCCTCCTGTCCTGGATTTCTCTTATTATCCTCCTTCTCTCCTGACTTCTTGGACTGTCTACTGATCCTTGAGCCTCCCAGCTGGCTTTGCCAGCATGTTGGGTGTTGCCTCTTTTATTTCTGTGGAGAGGTAGCCCTCCTCAACATCAAAAGGACCATATCCTGAGGGGAGCTGTTACCTTGTATTGTTATCACTGCCTTGTGGCCCTTCAGCCCTACCCTTCTATTTGTTTTTCTTTTGTTTAATTGATAAAGTTAACCCATTTAGTTGGCTCAGGGCCTAGGTCTCCTCCCTCCCTCTCTGAAGGATTTAGGCCCTGGAACTCTGGTTGCTTTTTCTCCCACTGGCTCTTGTTCCTTTCCTTGACTAATCCAAAGGGCCTACTCAGGCTTACCAACCAGGCAGATTTTGGGTGCTCACAGGGACCCCACTGTTGACACTAGGAGAATGTCAGGACAAATAACTACCACCTGGCCGGTATCCATCAGACTCCCATCTTATCAGGACATCCCAATAAAAAAATGGGGGCAACTACAACCATCCCGAAGGACTCGCTGCTAGGATGTGTTACCGAGTCCAAGCTCGCCCTGCCCGCTGCACGACAGGCCAACAGATGGGAGATGAGGTATTGAGACAAGGAATACGACTTTATTCGGAAAGCCGGCAAACCAAGAAGATGGCAGCCTAAAGTCTCAAAATAACCATCTTACCGTGGTTTGGATGCCAGTTTCTTTATAGCACAGAGAAGGGAAGGAGATGAGGAAATAAAGTAAAAGGCCATACGTTCTGCAAATATCACCTGGAATGGCCAGTCTCGGGGAGGGGACGTGTTCATTTCTTCTTTCTTGTAGCCATCCACAAGTGGAACAGGGTCTGGATGTTTCCCTGAACAAAGGCACTTTGGTTTAACATTCAGGCAGAGGGGCAGGGTTCCCCAAGGCAGGTCATTATGTATAGACAGTATCCTTTTAGTGAAAACAGCAGCAGAAAGCAAACGTTAAAGTAAAAGAAACAGGACTTTCCTGGTGGCACAGTGGTTAAGAATCTGCCTGCCAATGCAGGGGACATGGGTTTGAGCCCTGGTCCGGGAAGATCCCACATGCCGCAGAGCAACTAAGCCAGCGCACCACAACTGCTGAGCCTGCGCTCTAGAGCCCTGAGCCACAACTACTGAAGCCTGCGTGCCTAGAGCCCGTGCTACGCAACAAGAGAAGCCACTGCAATGAGAAGCCCACGCACTGCAACGATGAGTAGCCCCTGCTCTAGCCCCTGCTCGCCGCAACTAGATAAAGCCCGTACGCAGCAACAAAGACCCAATGCAGCCAAAAATAAAAGTAAAAATAAACATCAAATAAATAAATAAAAAGATAAAGTAAATGAAATAGATCCAACATGTAGTCTGATTTGGCTCTCCCTGCTACAGATGCATATTAACTAACTGGGGAAAATTTAGACAGGGTGGTTTAAGAAAAAAATTAATTTTCTTTTGCAATACTGTATGGTCCCAGTACAAACTAGGGGACGAAGTGATCTGGCCAAAAAAAATTGGGTCATTGAATTACAATACCATCTTGCAACTGGACCTATTTTGTAAAAGGAAAGGTAAATGGGGGGAAGTCCCATACATCCAAATGTTCATGACCCTATTCCATAATCCAGGTCTAAAGAACTGCCGGGTGTACCTGGCTCACACCCCTTTCAAAGTGCCTTCTTCACAGGAGCCAAATGTGTTAGATGATCTCTTTACGAGTCCACCTCCCCGAGAGGTCTACCGTGAACTCCTACCTCCCCCAATTGTGAGGGGGGACAGTCTTCCGGACCATTTACCCCTGATGCCGCATCCGAGGAGCTGGAGACACCAGACCCCCATAAATCAGCTCATAGATTTGGCCTTTGGCGTATTTAACAATAGAGAGGCAAAAAGGATTCAGGGACAACAGCAAAAAGCAGAGCAATTGGCAGCAGGCCTAACCACTGCACCACCTCAGGGTTACCATTCCTTGCGAAGACCCATGGTGAGGACAGGATCCAGGAATGCTGGATCAGAGTCACTATCTTGCCAAAAACCATCTGTTTTAAGTGTGAATGAGAGGGTCACTGGAAGCAGAACTGCTCCCAGTCCCGAAGGGGACTCGGAGCTCCCAAAGCAATGATGGCCAAGAGGATCGAAGACTGATGGGGCCTGGGACCCTCCCTGGCTCCCAAAGGACACCTGGTCATTTCTCCGGAGAAGCCTCGGGTAACCTTTGACATGGAAGGTAGGAAAGTTATTTTCTTATTAGATACCTGGGCCGCCTACTCTGTGGTGACTGATTTCCCTGGACCCTTGTCCTCCACAAGCTGTATAATAACAGGGATTGATGGAAAGCCCCACACCAGTGATTCACTCCTCCCCTCAACTGCTTGCTAGGAAATTTTACCTTTGCACATCAGTTTCTGCTCATGCCTGAGTGCTCCCTCCCCTTGTTGGCAAGGGACTTGCTCACTAAATTCCCGACAATAATCCAAGCTGGAGATCCTCACAGAGATAGCACCCACCAAGAAAAACAATTGCTCTTGGTCAGAGGAATCTACCTCAGTCCCAGCGAGAGGAGATCTCCATTCCACCCCATCTAAGCTTTTAAACTATGCGCTGTTAAACTAGTTCATAGTTCTAGAACTAAAGGTTGCTTTCTTCTGCATTCCCCTGCACCCCAGTATCTCTTTGCCTTTGACTGGACAGATCCAGACACTGAAATGCCATGAATGCCTCCACTCTGTGTCCTTATAAAATTCAAGCTGAGGGTGCTTACATGATAGGAATGGAATGGACCAAAAAAAAGAAAAAAACGTGGGCTAGAAATTGTCCAGCTACCTTTAAAAATGCGATCACGTGAGGCCATAGGCAAGCCGCCTCAGATCAAAGGCCTGACTGAGGGTCATAATTTAAAAATTTCTTAAACCCAGGGAGGATGACCAAAAGTGTTTGTAAATAGAGTACCAAAATGGGAGGCCACTGGTCTGACTAAGCTAACCATACCTGATAGAAATGTGGCAGAAGGACTTCTCCCCTAAGCTAAATGAGGAAAGTAAAACATACCTCAACATAGGTAAATGTATAGCAGTCCTTCAATATCATTGAGGTAGCCGCCCAATTCTTTAAAAAAAAAAACACCTGTCCTAATTTTACAAATGTAGTCTTTACAGGACCAGAGATGTAGCTCCAAAAAACAAATCCAAAACTCACAATCCTTTTACCACTCCCCAAACCTTCCCTATTTATCTGAAGAGGCTTGTAAGTATTAAACAAAGGGGAAACAAAGGAGGAACTTACCTGTGCCTTTGAGATGCAAATATCCTACCTGTTTTTTTTCCAGGAACCCTTATCTCTGCCATCTTTTTAAAATGCAAACTTTGAAAAAGGGGGTAAATAATTTGGAACTTGTCATGGACAAATAAAAATCTTAAGTATCGGGCTTCCCTGGTGGCGCAGTGGTTGAGAGTCTGCCTGCCGATGCAGGGTACATGGGTTCGTGCCCCGGTCAGGGAAGATCCCACATGCCGCGGAGCGGGCTCTCTGAGCCTATGCTCTGCAATGGGAGAGGCCACAACAGTGAGAGGCCCACGTACTGCAAAAAAAAAAAAAAAAAAAAAACTTAAGTATCTTCTCCATAAATATGAGTAAAAAGGGTTTATCATCTAGACAAGTGAGCTTGATTTGTTCCACCTGTCAGAAACCCAATTTTAATCCAACCTCCTTTGTAGACTGATGCTGTACGTGACTCTTGGCTAAAATTTTGGAATGGGAACTATGAGGCTTCTGTGTTTGTTTGTATGTTTGTATGTATCTATGTGCGTGCTGTAGATGTATGGTATTGCCAAAAATTAATTCATAAAAGAGCTCTATTTAGTTGACTTAAAGAAAATCAAGTGCTTATACAAATACTTAGAAATAGAAAGTAATCTGGCCAGAATGAACTTCAGGTTCATGTTATCTGTAAAATATTCAGTACTAAACTGATATCTGGTATTGAAGGTAGCTTAAGCTTGTTGGTTTGATTAATATAGACATGTCTTTAGAGTCATCAATGTTAAGTATAATACTTCTGTTGTGGGCTTCCCTCGTGGTGCAGTGGTTAAGAATTCGCCTGCCAATGCAGGGGACACGGGTTTGAGCCCTGCTCTGGGAAGATCCCACATGCTGCAGAGCAGCCAAGCCTGTGTGCCACAACTACTGAGTCTGCGCTCTAGAGCCCGTGAGACACAACTATGGAGCCCGCGTGTCACAACTACAAAGCCCGCGCGCCTAGAGCCCGTGCTCCACAACAAGAGAAGCCACGGCAGTGAGAAGCCTGCGCACTGCAACAAAGAGTAGTCCCCACTCACCGCAACTAGAGAAGGCCCGAGAGCAGCAATGAAGACCCAACACAGCCAAAAATAAATAAATAAAAAACACATAAATTAAAAAAAAACTTACTTAAAGAAAAAATACTTCTGTTCTACCTAAATTTACTAGACCTTATTATATGTATTGCAAATTTGTTAGCAAATTTAGTTATGGGAGTAACTCAATGAGGAAAAAACTTATAAGGAAGGTAAGATATGTGTTTTCAGTAAAAGAACGTGTGAGGAATGAAAAAATACTGAAAAGTTATGCCGTTTTTGATAACAGATTGTGTGAGTTTCTTTGCCTTTAATCTGTATTCGCTTTTGAGATCTCTTGACACTTCGGTTAAGAAATAAGTATTGTCTCATAGTGACCAATGATTTTATTTGATCAAGTGTTTTAAAACTTTTTGACAAACTTCCCAAATGTCAAATTTTAATTAAAGTTCTTTTGACTTTCAACTAACTTTGGGGTGTTTTAGAGGGCCCCTGAGGCATCTCAGAGAGAAATATTTAACTAGTATTATTTAGTATGTTAAGTTACATAGACAGCATTATCACAAGAGCAATAAAACTATTTAAAAAATACTGTATGGATGAATGTTATTAATATAGACATTCTAAAAATTATGTAAAGGTTCTAAAATTTGGATATGTCCTGGTATAATGCTATAGTTCTAGTTGTTATCTTAAAATGTTCTATGTCACAACAGTAACCAAGCTTCTTTATCAATTACACTGTAATCAGATATTTAACCTTTTAAGTCTTTTGTCATTTATAGACAGTTACTATTGTACCCTGATGCTGTTCCAAAAGTGCTTCATCTTCAAGAAGATTCATAGGGAGGCTACAGAAGCAGTTCCACATCAAGATGATGGCTATGCAATGATTCCAGCTCATGTCAACTTAAAACGAGAAGGCGTCCTGCTCCTGGGGCCCCTAGATCAGGCATCCAGAGATTTTTCACTCCCTGACAGGCAGGGTTGATGCCCCTACTCAGCCCTGAAGCAGCTACAGATGACAGACCATTGCCCTTCTGCTTCCCATAAGATTATGGGAGTAAAATCTCTGAGGGGGGAATGAGACAGGAAGGGGGCAGGGCACAACCTTTTAAAGAATGACATGGGGCTTCCCTGGTGGCACAGTGGTTGAGAGTCCGCCTGCCGATGCTAGGGGACACAGGTTCATGCCCCGGTCCGGGAAGATCCCACATGCCACGGAGCGGCTGGGCCCGTGAGCCATGGCCGCTGAGCCTGTGTGTCTGGAGCCTGTGCTCTGCAACGGGAGAGGCCACAAAAGTGAGAGGCCTGCGTACAGGAAAAAAAAAAAGAATGACATAGCCCAAGGACATGACATAAATTGGTTAGAACCAGCTAGGTCCAAGATGGTGGACAAGTTGTCTTCCACCAAAACTTGAGCCTCAGTATATGGTCATTGTAACACATCAGTGCACTAAATGACACACCCATATGACAGTTCCAAGGCCGACCATAAGAGGTAAAAAATGGGCAGTTGCTCAATTCCTGGAAATCCCCACCCATTCCCCCAAATAGGTGGAATACTCCTTCCACTCAACAACCTATGATTACCCACCCCTATAAAAACTGACAACCCCATACCCTGGTGCCTCTTGCCTTCTGAGATGGCCCACCCTCTGTCTAGTGAGTGTGTTTCTCCCTGAATAAACCTTCTTTCACTTAAAAAAAAAAAAAAAGAAGAAGATATCACAATTTTATAGCAAACCAAATGCATTTACCCGATTTTACATGATAATTCTAGCAGAGCACAAAATATATAAGAGCATTTCATATATACTCATGATATATTAAAGAACTAAAAACATGTTAATATTTACAAATCCAATCCAGATTTAGGGTTGAGGAGGACTTCTTTAAAAGGGCTTCACTGCTGTCACTGTTTGCAGATGACATGATACTATACATTGAGAATCCTAAAGATGCTACCAGAAAACTACTAGAGCTAATCAATGAATTTGGTAAGGTAGCACGATACAAAATTATTGCACAGAAATCTCTTGCATTCCTATACACTAATGATAAAAAATCTGAAAATGAAATTAAGAAAACACTCCCATTTACCATTGCAACAAAAAGAATAAAATATCTAGGAATAAACCTACCTAAGGACACAAAAGACCTGTATGCAGAAAATTATAAGACACTGATGAAAGAAATTAAAGATGATACAAATAGATGGAGAGATATACCACGTGCTTGGATTGGAAGAATCAACACTGTGAAAATGACTATACTACCCAAAGCAATCTACAGAGTCAATGCAATCCCTATCAAACTACCACTGGCATTTTTCACAGAACTAGAACAAAAAATTTCACAATTTGTATGGAAACACAAAACACCCCGAATAGCCAAAGCAATCTTGAGAAGGAAAAATGGAGCTGGAGGAATCAGGCTCCCAGACTTCAGACTATACTACAAAGCTACAGTAATCAAGACAGTATGGTACTGGCACAAAAACAGAAGTATAGATCAAGGGAACAGGATAGAAAGCCCAGACATAAACCCACATACATATGGTCACCTTATCTT
The DNA here is from genome assembly GCF_964270905.1 of Leucopleurus acutus. Classification (NCBI taxonomy): domain Eukaryota; kingdom Metazoa; phylum Chordata; class Mammalia; order Artiodactyla; family Delphinidae; genus Leucopleurus; species Leucopleurus acutus. The sequence goes on along the minus strand of NC_139154.1, from coordinate 749,671 downwards.
TGATAAAGGAGGCAAGAATATACAGTGGAGAAAGACAGCCTCTTCAATAAGTGGTGCTGGGAAAACTGGAAAGCTACATGTAAAAGAATGAAATTAGAACACTCCCTAACACCATACACAAAAATAAACTCAAAATGGCTTAAAGACCTAAATGTAAGGCCAGACACTATCAAACTCTTAGAGGAAAACCTAGGCAGAACACTCTCTGACATAAATCACAGCAAGATCCTTTTTGACCCACCTCCTAGAGAAATGGAAATAAAAATAAACAAATGGGACCTAATGAAATTTAAAAGCTTTTGCACAGCAAAGGAACAAGACAAAAGACAGAAAGACAGAAAGACAAAAAGACAACCCTCAGAATGGGAGAAAATATTTGCAAATGAAGCAACTGACGAAGAATTAATCTCCAAAATTTACAAGCAGCTCATGCAGCTCAATAAGAAAAAAACAAACAACCCAATCCAAAACTGGGCAGAAGACCTAAATAGACATTTCTCCAAAGAAGATATACAGATTGCCAACAAACACATGAAAGAATGCTCAATATCATTAATCATTAGAGAAATGCAAATCAAAACTACAATGAGATATCTCACACCAGTCAGAATGGCCATCATCAAAAAATCTACAAACAATAAATGCTGGAGAGGGTGTGGAGAAAAGGGGACCCTCTTGCACTGTTGGTGGGAATGTAAATTGATACAGTCACTATGGAGAACAGTATGGAGGTTCCTTAAAAAACCAAAAATAGAACTACCATATGACCCAGCAATTCCACTAATGGGCATATACCCTGAGAAAACCATAATTCAAAAAGAGGCACATACCAAAATGTTCATTGCAGCTCTATTTACAATAGCCAGGACATGGAAGCAACCTAAGTGTCCATCCACAGATGAATGGATAAAGAAGATGTGGCACATATATACAATGGAATATTACTCAGCCGTAAAAAGAAATGAAATTGAGTTATTTGTAGTGAGGTGGATGGACGTAGAGTCTGTCATACAGAGTGAAGTAAGTCAGAAAGAGAAAAACAAATACCGTATGCTAACACATATATGTGGAATCTGAAAAAAAATAAAAGTGGTCATGAAGAACCTAGGAGCAAGACGGGAATAAAGACACAGACCTACTAGAGAAAAGACTTGAGGATACGGGGAGAGGGAAGGGTAAGCTGGGACAAAGTGAGAGAGTGGCATGGACACATGTACACTACCAAACGTAAAATAGCTAGCTAGTGGGAAGCAGCCGCATAGCACAGGGAGATCAGCTCGGTGCTTTGTGACCACATAGAGGGGTGGCATAGGGAGGGTGGGAGGGAGGGAGATGCAAGAGGGAAGAGATATGGGGACATATGTATATGTATAACTTATTCACTTTGTTATAAAGCAGAAACTGACCCACCATTGTAAAGCAATTATACTCCAATAAAGATGTTAAAAAAAAAAGATAACTGTAATAAAATCTTAAAAAATATATAAAATAAAATAAAAGGGCTTTGCTGATACAAATACCCCGGCAACATTCTTTTTTTTTTTTTTTTTTTCTGTACGCGGGCCTCTCACTGTTGTGACCTCTCCCGTTGCGGAGCACAGGCTTCGGATGCGCAGGCTCAGCAGCCATGGCTCACGGGCCCAGCTGCTCCGCGGCATGTGGGATCTTCCCGGACCGGGGCATGAACCCGTGTCCCCTGCATCGGCAGGCGGACTCTCAACCACTGCGCCACCAGGGAAGCCCAACATTCTTGAATTATAGTAATATCTGCCCTGTGCCAGAAATAGATTCCCAACCCTGGAATAGAATAGAGTGAAAGATTACTTTAAAAGGGCTTAGGACAGTCATTTATATTGAATGAAATAACAAATAAAGTGCCAGGAATATGGGGACTTCCCTGGCAGTCCAGTGGTTAAGACTCCGAGCTTCCAATGCAGAGGGCAGGAGTTCGATCCCTGGTTGGGGAACTAAGATCCCATGTGTCACGTGGCATGGCCAAAAATAGAAAATAAATAAATAAAGTGCCAGGCATATATATTCACTAAAAATTAATATCTAATTCTGTTGGCTAAATTTATACACACACACATCCTTAATATACAATAGATATATTTATCTATTTATACACTCATAAGGATAGCTTTATAAAAATAATCAGTGAATAGGACTTAGATTGCACTTCATTAAAAAGCTCATTTAAAAAAATGTTTTTTAAGTTCCTTTTGAAAGCAGTAAACTTAGAGAAAATGGTAGCAGCACATTTGGGCTAAGCATGATATAATAAAGTTAAGGACACAGGGTTCTGGGAGAATCCATTGTTCCAAGTTCCAAAGGCAACTTCTGGATGTTATGCCAATTTGCTTAAAAAGAAAGAAAGAAAGAAAGAAATCAAAGAGTAACAAGAACCAAAACAAAGCCACAAAGCAACGAGTATCTTTTACAACATAACTGTGTTTTAGCCCTCGCCTGCATACCACAACTCTGCCAAATGTGAAACACAGTCCTGAGAGGGAGTCATTACCTAATTTCCCAACAGTTTTTTTTTTTTTTGCCAATGGGCAGATAAAGTTACTGCTACCCCAAAATAAATGGAAATGGAAACTGAGATCAGTCCCAAGGGGAATCCAAAATTTATTAACCATATGAGCTAACACATTTAGAAGTGCTTTCACAGATGTTTTTAGAAAAATTTCCAATAAAATTATGCATCAACAGACTAGAAAGAAGAGGACTATCTAAATAAAATTAAAAACTGAAATCCAAGTCAGTAGCATCTTCACTTTCCTTCTAATTCAATAGTTTACAGTACTGTAATTTTCCATGAAAAATTAATATCAGGTGCATTTTACAATTCATGATCAACTTATTTTGGAAAGAGTTCTGTTATCTACTAATTAATGGAACCAGTAATGAGTGAACAAAGACACAAAGGGGGTTGGATCTAACATCTCTGAAACAGGAGATATTTTGCTTAGAGTTTTACATATATTACTCTCAGTTACCTTGGGACTATTATAAGCATGTTATACAGAACAAGAGACTGAGGACAGTAGAAAAAAAATTAAAACACAAACTGCTGCCTCCAAAGTCCATTTTTTCCTTTACCTCACTGTCGCCTAGACTACAGTACTATCTAACCATGAAAACTCTCACACTACCCCCCCCATAAAAAGGAATATATGCAGACCCATATTTTTTTTCATTTCTGTTCAATTTTATTTTATTTTAACATCTTTATTAGAGCATAATTGCTTTACAGTGGTGTCAGTTTCTGCTTTATAACAAAGTGAATAAGTTATACATATACATATGTCCCCATCTCTTCCCTCTTGCATCTCCCTCCCACCCTCCCTATCCCACCCCTCTAGGTGGTCACAAAGCACCGAGCTGATCTCCCTGTGCTATGCGGCTGCTTCCCACTAGCTAGCTATTTTACATTTGGTAGTGTATATATGTCCATGCCACTCTCTCACTTTGTCCCAGCTTACCCTTCCCTCTCCCCGTATCCTCAAGTCCATTCTCTAGTAGGTCTGCATCTTTATTCCCGTCTTCCCCTTAGACCCATATTTTTTAAAGGATGTTTTAATTTTACCAGCTAGCAGTAATCAAAGCAATACATTAGAACCCTGAATACCAAATGTACTTATTGCCGTCAGAGATGTGGAAACCTACATTTCATTCAGAAAAGGAAGTGAAAGGAGGGCATTTTTTGTGTGTGTTTTATAAATTTATTTATTTTGTTTATTTATTTTTGGCTGCATTGGGTCTTTGTTGCTGCGCGCGGGTTTTCTCTAGTTGCGACGAGCAGGGGCTACTCTTCATTGCAGAGCCTGGGCTTCTCATTGCGGTGGCTTCTCTTCTTGCAGAGCACAGGTTCTAGGCGCATGGGCTTCAGTAGTTCTGGCTCGTGGGCTCAGTAGTTGTGACTCGCAGGCTCTAGAGCGCAGGCTCAGTAGTTGTGGCACACGGGCTTAGTTGCTCCGCGGCACGTGGGATCCCCCCGGGCCAGGGCTTGAGCCCGTGTCCCCCTCATTGGCAGGTAGCTTCTTAATCACTGCACCACCAGGGAAGCTCCAAAAGCAGGGCATTTGTTACTGGAGAGTGTGAGGAAACTGTTCCAGTTCTTTAGGTAAGGAATTGGAGTATTTTTATAAATCTCTTCAATCATGAAAGCACATGTGGCCAGAACTCAGGAAGGGAGGAAGAGGGAAGAGAACAGACAGTAATGAAAGATGGGGCTGGAAAGGCAGGTCAGGGTCAGACTAAGAAAATCCTTAAATGTCCCCTCTGAAGTCTTCTTTCAAGAACGCATTAATCCCCATTCTGTGCTCCAACAGCACCTTGGAAACGTCTCTAATAGCATTTTTACACTGATTGGAAATTACATTTTCTGCCACATGTACGTGTTCTGCCTCTTGACAAGTATGGAAGTTCCACTAAAGAAAATCGCTTTTACCATCTCTGAATTCGCACAGCCTAGCACAGTGCCTTGATAAAGGGGCTGCTGTTTCAAGGCTTAGGTCTCTGCAGTGTAAAGGCTCTAAAGATTGACGGGAAAGAGGGTGCATAGCTTAAAGGAACAAAATCACAGCTCTCCCTCCACCCCCCCCCAGAAAAAGATTCTTCAACCTAGGTTTAGAATAGGAATTTGAATTGAAAATCACAGCTCTCCCTCCACCCCCACCCCCAGAAAAAGATTCTTCAACCTAGGTTTAGAATAGGAATTTGAGGTCCAAAAAAATCAGGAAATATTTATTACCTCCCTAAGAAAACGCAAACAGAGCTTTCCCTCTTCTCTTCCCGGGCGTTTACCACCTCAATTTACTCGGTCTGGCACTGACCGACTCCGGGTGGGCTGCAGTCAAAGTCCTGGTGACCACAACACATTTATTCCCTTAGGAGGGAAAGGGGCAGCTTGTAGAGCAGCGCGCGCCACACCCATGACCGGGAGAAGGAGGGAAGTGCTGGTACCCGGCGAGCAAGGCTCCGCCCTAACTCCCACCGCCGCTAGGGTCCCGGGAAGGGACGGCTCACTGAAGGCTGCTCAGTCACAACTCTTCCCCGCGCTCGCCAAAACATCTCCTCTGCTTTCCCGCTCTTGGTATCAGGGCCAAGGGCGGCCGGCAGGCCCTGGCCGGTGACCTCCGTATGCTCCCAGGTAAGTCGCTGAGTCCCAGGGCCCGCCAGCACCTCCGCTCCACACCGTGGGCCCCGTTCAGCCGGCGGACTGGCCTTGAGACAGGACGACGCCCGGAGCCTGCAGGAGGCCGGCTCCTCCGAAAGGCGGGCTCTCGATTTCAGCCCACACAGCCGAACGAACGCCCTGGTGGTAGGCTGCGGCCACTCTGGGATGCCACGTCGCCCCGCCACACCCTTCTCGGTGGCCACCACCTCCCGGGACGGAGATGCTCATGAAGGGAGTCCCCGGGCGGGCCCCGCGCTCGGTTCCCCTCGGATTTCCGCGCTAACCCAGACCCCCGACCCTCTTACCGAACTGCCGAGAGGTGGAAGGGGCGATGGTGGAGGCGGCAGCTCTGCGCCGGCCGGAGCAGCCGGATGGCCAAAGTGGATAAGAGGCACATTGCAGCCATGGCCAGCGCCGGGAGGCAAACGCGCGCGGGCCCTGCAGTTATACCGCAGCCGCGTGGCAGGCCCCACCTCCTGCCGGCACCCATTGGTCCCTGCGGCTCTCCACTTGCAGTCTGTTGGGCCGCTCGAGCTGAAGGAACCGATCGGTTGTCTTCCTTCAAACGTAGAGAAGCCCAGTAAAGCCATGCTGGTGATTGGAGCAAAAAGCGCCAAGAGCGGGGCCCTGGATGGTTCCGAAGGCTCGATAGCTTGCCGAGACTGGCTGAGGAAGGCAAGCCCCTGCCAAACGTTGTCACGGAAGCCTGGCCAACGCGTTCATTCACTGCCCAAATATCTGAGTGCCTACTGTGTGCCAGGCGCTTTAAGAGTGGATAAAAAGATAGGCAGATGGAATAGCAACTAATAAATGTAGAAGAATGATGCAGTTAGAAAACGACTATTTGGCAAAATCATAGTAAAAACTGATTGAGAATCATCAATGGTTGTCAAAACAACTGAGTGAAGTTGGATGAGGACCAAGTTATTTACATATAGGGTTGCCAGATCTTGCAATAAAAATACAAGATGCCCAGTTAAATTTGGATTGGGAGGAGGGGTCATACTTTACTAAAAAGGTATTCGTCTGTTACCTGAAATTCAAATTAAACTGGGCTACCTGTATTTTATCTGACTGGCTGCCCTATTTGCATAGTCTCAAAGTATCTCTCCCACAGAGTATTTTTTTAATAGCAAAGGGGGGGACTTCCCTAGTGGCACAGTGGTTAAAACACTCTGCTCCCAATGCAGGGGGCTGGGGTTTGATCCCTGATCAGGGAACTAGATCCTACATGCATGCCACAAGTAAGAATTCAAATACCACAACAGTGGAGCCGGCGAGCCGCAACTGAGGAGCCCGCCGGGTGCAACCAAATTAAAAAAAAAAAAAAAAGATAGCAAAGGGAGAAAATGGTACATTTACAGTGGAGAAACCTGACAGTCATCACCTTAAACAAGTGATCAAAATTAACACCAGTAATAGGACAAAAACACATTATATGCCCTCAGATATGACGCATTGAGGAAGACACACCACTTCATAAATCTTAGCAAGTCTGAATATTGAATAAAATGATTTTCCTAAACCATTGAATTCCCTAAAATTGTTACAGATTTCTTATTTACACAGTGAGAGGAGAGATCATAGACCTGGAATGTTAAAACAGTCCAGGAAAAAGGCACATTCCTGAAATTTTGCAATGTACTAGTAGATCTAATCGCAAGGAAATATCAGACAAGTCAAGACTAAGAGATGTTCTACAAGAAAAGCAGCCTGTACTCTTCAAAAATGTCAAAGTCATGAAAGACAAAGAATGAGGAACTTTTCTAGATCAAAGGAGCCTGGGCATGACAATTCAATGTAATATGTGATCCCAGACACACACCCCCAATTATTTTCTTTCTTTTTCCTTCATTCTTCTTCTTTTTCTGTCTCTTTTTTGCTATAAAGGACATTATAGGACAACTGGCAAAATAATAATAAAGTCTGTAGATCAGTTAATAGCATTGTATCAATTTAAATTTCCTATAGCTAATCATATTGTGATTATGTAAGAGAATGTACTTGCTGTTAGAGATAAAGGGACGTCATATCTACAACTTACTTTCAAATGGTTAAAAAATATATATATATAGGTTTTGTTAGGGCTGCAATAAAATACCACAGACTGGATGGCTTAAAAAAATTATTATTATATCTATATGAGATGATGGCTGTTTGCTAAACTTATTGTGATGATCATTTCTTGATGTATGTAAGTCAAATCATTATGCTGTACACCTTAAAATTATACAGGGCTCTATGTCAATTATATATCAATAAAATTGGTAGAAAAAAACAAAATTAATTTTCTTGCAGTTCTGGAGGCTGGAAGTACAAGATCAAGGTGTTGGCGGGTTTGCCCTCTCTTGAGGCCTTTCTCCCTGACTTACAGGTGGCTGCCTTCTCACTGTCCTCACATGGTCTTTCATCTGTGGGAGCACCCCTCTGGTACCTCTCTCTGTATGTCTTAATCTCCTCTTCTCATAAGGACACCAGTCAGATTTAATTAGAACCCACCATGACCACCTCATTTTAACTTTATTGCCTTTTTAAAGGCTCTATTTCCAAACACAGTCACATTCTAAGGTACTGAGGGTTAGGGCTTCTACATATGAATTTTGGGGGCGGTGACACAATTCAGTCCATAAAGATGTATATACAAAAAGAGAAGCTAATAAAGCATATAGTGAATATAGCATATTAACAACTGGGGAGTTGGGCGAAGAGTACGTAAGCATTCCTTGAACTTTTCCTGCAACCTTTCTGTGTGTCTGAAATTATTTCAAAAAAAATTTTTAAATCAGATTTCTTCCCTCCTGGGGTTTGAGGGAAAGGTAGACATACAGTGATCAGGAGAAGAGACTAAGAAAAAGACTGTGGTGCTGAGAACCCTCCAGACAGTAGGTGTGAAAGGTTGTACAGCTCAGAGCATGCCCTCAGGTTATATGCCTGGGTGTGATAACTCGCAGAATCTATCCCCAGCAAGCCCTGGTGAGGAGGACCTTACAGTTACTTGGACCTTGCAGCAGTGGCTTTGAAGAGGGAAAGGAACCAGACATGCCCAGATTTTAGGATACACAACCCTCTCACCACTCTGCAAAATTTTGGAAATTCTCTTTTCCCAAAAAGAAAACTCTTGAGAGTGAAAGCATGAGAACATTATTATACATTTTTTACTATGCTTAATGAAAGAACTTCCCTCCATGCTCCCACAGTATTATATTGAAATACCACTTGTTTAACAAAATTACTTTATGCTCTAATTTTTAGCCCAAATTCTGTGGGGTGCTCAGGCCCTTCTAACTCAGGCCCTAAATAGCCTTTCTGCATACTCTTTCCTTGCTCTGGCCTCCACTGAGCACATCCTGTACTTCTACCTGCTGTTTGATTGCCCTCCTCCATCTACGCCCCAGAACCACTGCTACTCATCCCCAAGGCTGCACCCCCAGACTGCCTGACTTGCCCATCTTGCCTATGGGCCTTCACATTAAGTGGCCTCACATGTTTCATTGACACATAAGGAAGAATTGGGACCACACACGGGCAAAAGAGCATTTTTGCTCCAACCTAATGCCGATAGGCAGAATTAATTGCCCTCTCTTTGGGGCTATCATAGAATATGAGAATACTCCTATGTCAGTCCTCAGAAGGACATCTTGATATTTGTGCATCTGTCTATCTCTTCAAATACTGAAACTGTGCAACTCAGATTGGGACTTACATGCTGGGTCTTTTTTTTTTTTGGCCCCATTGTGCAGCATGTCGGATCTTAGTTCCCCAACCAGGGATCAAACCTGTGTTCCCTGCATTGGAAGCATGGAGTCTTAACCACTGGACCCCCAAGGAAGTCCCCCATGGTCTTTTAATTGAGATCACACACCTGGTCTCAGGACCTAATGAAGCTCAGGTTCTTGTTGTCTCATCGCAGAAAGAATTCAGAGAGAGACAAAGTGATAGGTAAGAAGTGGATTTATTTAGAGAGAAACACACTCCACAGAGTATGGGCCATCTCAGAAGGTGAGAGGCCCCAAAATATGGCATGATTAGTTTTTATGGACTGGGTAATTTGATAGGCTAATGAGTGGATTATTCCAACTATTTTGGGGAAGGGGCAGGAATTTCCATGAATTGGGTCACCACCCACTTTTGGGCCTTTTATGGTTGGCTTCAGAACTGTCATGGCACCTGTGGGTGTGTCATTTAGTATGCTAATATATTACAATGAGCGTATAATGAGGCTCAAGGTCCACTGGAAGTCAAATCTTCTGCCATCTTGGACCTAGTTGATTCTAGCCAGTTTTTGTCATGTCCTATGGTTATGTCATTCATTTAAAGGTTGTGCCCTGCCCCTTTCCCTCCTGTTTCAATATGATGTGAGCTTATTAAACCAATACAATTCATATCTCATGATTCATTTCATTCATGCAAGCACAAAGCACATTTATAATCAAACATCTATTAATAATCATTCTAATAATAGCTAAGCTTTATTGAACACTCATAATGTGTCAGGCACTGTTTTATGCCCTTTGCAAATATCCTATTTAATTTTCACAGTAAGCCCATGAAGTAAGTGCTATTATTATGTCCATTTACAGATGGGGAAAATGAGGCACAGGAGGTTTAAGGAACATGTCTAAGGTCAGGGTGCTAGTAAGGGGAGGGCAGAGATTGAAGCCAGACAGGCTGGCTCCAGAGTCCATGCTCTGCTATTAAGTACTATTTATTGAGCATTTATTCTGTGCCAGGCACTGGGTTCAGCACCATCTTCTTTAATCCCAACAACCCTGTGAGATACGTATTATGTTCTGCATTTCAGATGAAAAAACTGAGACTCAGAGAGATGACCACTTGCCTGAAGTCACTCACCAGCAAGATGAGGCCTGGCATGGAAGCCTTCCCTCTAGCCCTCCACTTCACGTGGGCCTGAATATTTAATAGATAGCTAAGGAGAAAAACGGACCACACACAGGCGAAATCACTTAAAACGATAAATGGGTGAGAGAGAACTGTTGGGCAGAGGAGGCCATGGTGGTGGGACCCACAGAATTGGCAGCTAAACTCTAACAGTGTTCCACGTCTAGAAGGAACCACAGAGCTTATGAACACCAACACATTCCACCACCCATCAAACCTCCAGTGTAACTGATTTACCTGAAGAAATCAAGGACTCATTATCATCCCAGAGCAATTTCTAAGTAAGGACTATGCTGGGCACCCCTCATGACCTAGAGCTCATAATGGCATCAGGATAGCCACTGCAGTTGTGAAAATATTGAAATGTTTCTGTACCGATTGGTAAAACCTGTTCTCCCAAGCCCTCTGATTGTCTACCACACCCTAGTAGCCCTCCCTAGGGAAATTAATATCAACACCCAGACCATGATCCTGCTTTCACACTAGGCTAGTTTGGGCCATGCCTATCCATTTCATACCCCTGACTTTCTCTCATCTTAGAACATACTGTTTTTGGGGCAATGTGCCTTCTATTTCAATACCACCAAAGTAGACAGCACTAAGACAGGACAGCCCAGTCTCCGAAACACCCAACCAGAGAGAATTGTTCTTTTTTTCTTACTATGAAAGCAATTCATGTTCTTTGTTTAAAACACACACATGAAAAAAATAAAAAAATAAAACACACACATGTACGCATACACACTGGAGAATACAAAAAAGATTAAGAAGCAGAGATAAAATGACACCCACTCCAGCACCAATCAGAAACACCCAGGTTTAGGTAAATGGCACTGTGCTTGGAAGTAAGGATATTTTTAAAAAGTTGAATAAGATACAAACTTGTTCTAACTAGGTTTCTAGCTCAGTGAGGTGGAAGACAAATCATGTTAACATTGAGTAGGTAAGTGACAGAGGTATGCCCAGGGGTCTCTGGGAGCTGAGTGGAGGGACCCCTGACTCTTGGCAAAGTCCTGTCCTCGCCTTTATACTGGAATCACTTTATGGCCATAGTGAAAGTGTGGACTCAGGGAAGCAGGCCGAGGCGTATGTTCAGCCTTTTTGACAGGGCCATAAGGCTGACAGAAAACAGGAGAGCTCGTGGCTCACAAGCAGTCCATCCCAGCTCATAAGAAGCTGGGAACTTTGTTCAGAAGCCTGTACAGAAGCCTCCAGTGATTTACAGGGCCACTTTGCATATCTCCTTCATAAACCATTATAGGGTGAAAGGCAGCAGGTTAAGGATCCAGTGGTTGGAGAATATCAGCCTCAGAATTTTCAGGATTTAGGTTCTTTCTTCAATTCTTCTCATTCTTATATTTGAACTGGGGGTGGCTTCTGTTTCAAGGATTCTGGATATTGGGGGAGTCCGTGTAGCATCCTGAGGAGATGCAGTTCAGTTTTCTTCTAATTTCAAGAAGGAAGGAGACCTTACTTACTTGACAGGATAGGAAAGGGGGCAGGGAGTCAGACTGCGGAGAAAAGGGAACTAGTTTCATAGACCATTAACCACGTGCCAGGAAATATGCTAGATACTTCCCCTACATTTACTCATATAATCCTAATGTTCCTGTGAGGTCAATATATTATTATATCTATTATAGAAGAAGCAACAAAGTTAAAGTAATTTGCCCATGACCACCAGCTAGTAATGGCAGTGCCAGGATTAAACATAGGTCTGTCTTCATTCAAAACCCATGTTCTAAAAAAAAAAAAAACCCATGTTCTTTCACAAAATATGTCTATCACAGTTGTGTGAGGTCAGATTGAAGAGAGGGCATTTGGCAGAATGTAATGGCTGGAATGGAGCAAGTGGAACAGGAAGGTTGACAAGGTTACAGAACATTTAATGACATGCTCCTCCCCAAAGGTTGTACTTTATTAGCCTGCTTTCCTGCCTTCTTCCTTTTCTTCTCCTCTTCTTTTTCCTCCTTTTTCTTCTTTTTGGCTTGCCAAAAAGAACTCTTACTAAATTTTTATCATTTACAAAAATTTTGTATGATTTTTTTTTTTTCCTTGAGGTATGCGGGCCTCTCACTGCCGTGGCCTCTCCCGCCGCGGAGCACAGGCTCCGGACGCACAGGCTCAGCGGCCATGGCTCACCGGCCCAGCCGCTCCGTGGTACGTGGGATCCTCCCAGATCGGGGCACAAACCCGCGTCCCCTGCATCGGCAGGCGGACTCTCAACCACTGCGCCACCAGGGAAACCCTGTATGATTTTTTAAAGAAGAGAGATGATGTTTTACCAAAGCGGTTAAAAATACATGTTTCTAACAGCAGCACCAAAAATTGTTATGGAAAATATTGTTTATCTTCCAAACTTCAGTACTTAGATGCCAATCCATCATGTTCTTCCTTATTATCTCCTTAGAATTAATTACAAATAAATCAAAACTTGTATTTTATCATGAAAAAAAAATCATGAAAAAAAATCCTTTACACACTTTCTCCTTGTCCTCATTTTATCACATTCAAGATTAAAGGTGATGGCAATACTGAGGGAAATGATTAGCTGCAGAGAACAACATAACTAACAGGTAGCACTTACTATGTGCCAGGCACTGTTCTAAATGCTTTACACTTCATAACTCATTTAATCCTCACCATAACTCTATAAAGCAGTGTACTGCTATTATCCCCATTTTGCAGATGAGGAAACTGAGGCACAGAGTGGTTAGTAACTTCCCAAAGATCACACAGCTAGTAAATGGCAAATTTAATTTTCAAATCCATTTCCTTTTTTTTTTTAATATAAATTTATTTATTTATTTTTGGCTGCTTTGGGTCTTTGCTGCTGCGCGCAGGCTTTCTCTAGTTGTGGCCAGCGGGGGCTACTCTTTGTTGCAGTGCGTGGGCTTCTCATTGCGGTGGCTTCTCTTGTTGCGGAGCACGGGATCTAGGAGTGCGGGCTTCAGTAGTTGTGGTATATGGGCTCAGTAGTTGTGGCTCGCGGGCTCTACAGCACAGGCTCAGTAGTTGTGGCACATGGGCTTAGTTGCTCCGCGGCATGAGGGATCTTCCCGGACCGGGGCTCGATCCCATGTCCCCTGCATTGGCAGGTGGATTCTTAACCACTGTGCCACCAGGGAAGTCCCTTTCTTTTTTAAGACACGAGAGAAATAGCTTTTGAACTCTAGGAGAAGAGAAAAGACGTCAACAATACAAACTTTGGTTTCTGAGACTAATAATAGCCAACATATATTAGCACTGTTCTGAGTATTTTACATGTATTATCCAATCCTCTTATCAGTCTTATTATTGTCCCTATTTTACAGATGAGAAAACTGAGGTACAAAGAGGATAAATAAGCGCACAGGTGCACAGCTAGTAAGTACACAGCTAGTAAGTGGCAGGGTGCACAGCTAGTAAGTGGCAGGGTTAAGATAGCAAAGGAAAATGGCAAAAAATATGAGAAAAGGCATTAAAAACTTTAGAGTCTTTGGGCTCTCTTTGTGACTGAAGGCAGTCTGAGCCAAATTCTTGTCACCATTTCTTACTCAAGAGTATGCTTTCAAGGGGATTATATGAAATGTGAAAATTTTGAAAACTGTAAAGCACTATAGAATTTAAAGAATCATTCAATTAAAACCAGTTGAAGCAAAAAAAGAGTACACTTTCAGAGAAGGCTACTCCTCGGTGAGTACCACAGGACATGCCTGGGTGACAAAGGTTTTCATCAGTACATCTGGTTCCTGCCTGACTCTCCTCCCCCACAATGATGGCATTTATAAAACTTCTCTCCTACATCACCACAGTGGAACATGAAGATGAGAACACAGTCAGAAGATTTCCCCAAGGTCACCACTTTTATAAACTTTCCCTTCAGTCCTCTTCCTGGAACTTTCAAGATCATTCCATAGAGTTGACCCCCTCTCTTATCCTTCAACACTCTTCTCTTGTTTTTATAACATCCCCTCCTAGTTTCCCTCCTACTTCTCTCGCTGCTCCTTCTCAACCTCCTTTGCCAGTTTCTTCTTTCTATGTGGCCTTTAAATATCAGGGCTCCTCGAGGTTCTGCCCTGGCATCTCTTACTCTCTACTCTCCCCCTGGCTATTTTAGCCACTGCCATGGCTGTAAATATCTATATGTTGGTACCTGCCAAGATTATCTTCATCCTGGTCTCTTCTTTGAGCTTCAGACCTGTATATACCTGCATCGTAGATATTTCAGTGTTAATACATTCAAAACAGAACTCCTGATCTACCCCCAAAGCTGCTTTTCCTCCCATCTTCTCTATCTTAGTAATTGGCAACAACCAGCTAGTTGTTTGTGCCAGAAACACAGAACTTAGCCTTGACTCACAGTCAGCTCATCACTGAATTATTTCTCCAGAGTAGACCTCAGTTCTGTCTACTTCTCCCCATTGATCTAGTCTAGGGCAACTCCATCTTCTGCCCAGACAACAACAATAGCCTCTTAACTGCTTCCACATTTTAAAGTGTAGATGGCATCACCCTTCTCCTGAAAACCTTTCAATGGCTGGCCAACCGGCTTCAACTAAGATCTAAGTTTTTGGTGGCTGGTTTCAGCTTCCTCCACTCTCCCTTTGCCTACCACATTCTCATTACACTGGCCTCTTCCGGTGCCTTTTTTTTAAAAAATTAATTTTTATTGGAGTATAGTTGCTTTATGATGTTGTGTTAGTTTCTACCGTACAGTAAAATGAATCAGCTATACGTATAAATGTATCCCCTCTTTTTTGGATTTCCTTCCCATTTAGGTCACCACAGAGCACTGAGTAGGGTTCCCTGTGCTATACAGTAGGTTCTCATTAGCTATCTAATTTATACATAGTATCAATAGTGTATATATGCCAATACTAATCTCCCAATTCTTCCCATCACCCCCGCCACCCCCCACCCCGGTATCTATACATTTGTTCTCTACATTTGTGTCTCTATTTCTGCTTTGCAAATAAGATCATCTATACCATTTTTCTAGATTCCACATATATGTGTTAATATACAGTATTTGTTTTTCTCTTTCTGACTTACTTCACTCTGTATGACAGTCTCTAGGTCCATCCATGTCTCTACAAGTGACCCAATTTTGTTCCTTTTTATGGCTGAGTAATATTCCATTGTATATATGTACCACATTTTCTTTATCCATTCCTCTGTTGATGAACATTTAGGTTGCTTCCATGTCCTGGCTATTGTAAATAGTGCTGCAATGAACATTGGGGTGCATGTGTCTTTTGGAATTATGGTTTTCTCAGGGTATATGCCCAGTAGTTGGATTGCTGGGTCATACGGTAGTTCTATTCTTTTGGTGCCTTGATCATAGCAAACTCTTACCTGCTTCAAAGCCTTTGCACGTGCTGTTGACTCTGAACAGACCCTCTTCCCTCTCTCTTCATTCGGCTACCTCACCTTTTCGGGTCTTGGCTTAAATGACATCTCCTGAGACTCCCCAGTCTCTCTTAGGTCTCTCCTGTTACGCTCTCTTAATGCATTTTGTGCTTTTCTTCCTAGTAGTAATTATGTAATTCTTTGTTAATATCTATCTTCTCCAACTGAATGTGAGCTCCAGGAGTGCAAGGACCATGAACTGCATTCACCAGTGTATGTGACTGACAGAGGTCTGACCTTAGACTGAAGACATTTTCAAAGTGGAAACTTTCACATGGCTTCTTCACTGAGTGAATTTTCTGTGTTTCAACAAATTGGGATTTCTCTTTCATGACCTGTGACCTGAGTCATGAGATAACGAGCAGGGACAGCTTAGCAACTTTACTGTCTGTTTGTCTTTTTTCATCCACTTGTTGACAGGGGCTAAAACACAGGCTGCCAAGAGCACCAACTAGGCTGGGAGGGGCAGGAACCTTGCTGTGACCAAAGTGAGAAGAGGTGGGGCTTGAGCGAGTTTGTTCAAATGATGAGACAGGACACTTACACAGAATGAAAATGCAAGGTTGCAAATTCTGCCCGAGGGAGCTGAAAAGGGGAACTGCGTGATGAATGCCGGTGGGGCAGGGGGTGGGAGAGGTTCAGAAAAGGCAGTATTGGCTGCGGTACAATTTGCTGCTTAGCTTCTGCTTTCAGCATCTGCTGTGACCAGATGGTGTGCAGTGATCTCTCTGGCCAACTGAGCCAAGGAAAGAGTAAAACCTCCCCAGTATTTGTAGACTATAGGCTGTGTCTGACGGGAGCAAATTGCCCTGTAGCAATTAGCAATTTCTCTCACTCTCTTCCTATGTTTTACTCTATCTTTCTCTCTCTCAGAAATCTTATTTTTGTTTTACATTTTATTACTTTTAAAATTGAAGTATTATTGCCTTGCAATATTACATTAGTTTCAGGTCGATATTTTTATACACAAATGATCATCATCATAAGTCTAGTTACTAAGTGTCACCATACAAAGTTATTACAATGTCATTGACTATATTCCCTATGCTCTACATTACATCTCCATGACTAAATAAGTCATTTTAACTGGAAGTCGGTACCTTTTAATCTTCCTCATCTACTTCACTCATCTCCCCCGCCACCCCCACCACGACAACCACCAGTTTGTTCTCTGTATCTATGAGTCTGTTTCTGTTTTGTTATATTTGTTCATTCAGAAATCTTATCTTTGATCTCTAAGTGATCTATATTGATATCCTGGTCAAATATTTCCAAATCCCTAAGGCTCCCCCTCCTCCCCTCTGCTCTCAAATGTAGCTATCTGGAAAGGTTTTCTTATAAATGGCTGGCCTTTCATATCCTCGGTGATTCTCCAACTCAAGGAACAATCCCATTAAAAGGGAGGAAAATTTTCACAAACTCACTTCTCATGCTGTCTGGAAATATTTTTAATGACAATTACATTATTTAAATAATATAAATTATTATAAAAGTATAAATTTCTAAATGTCCTTATGTTTATAACTTTTAAAAAGCTATCAAATTACAGTTATAAATGAAACACCAACAAAACCAGTAAAGTTAATAAAATCCAAATAACATCAGTACTTAATGTGACAGGGAATATTTGGATGAAATAAAATCACCTGCAACATGAATGTGGTCATGACAGGTACAGGGTAAATTCTTTTGCACTGGGCATCCTGCACCACCATTTGCTGAGCTAGTCTTGATTCTCTCCCAATTTTGCTTTTTCTTGGTTTCTTCATTCCACGGCGTGTCATGTGGCTGTCAGTTGGTACTGATGCATTGTTTTCACATTGCTTGCTTCTGTTAATGTTTTATTAGATCATGACAACTGGCACTTTGATACCAAAAAGAGCAAAAAGGAAGGTATGTTATGAGAGGATTATGCAGATGATCTAGAACTGTATTGTCCAACACGGCAGCCATTAGCCATATGTGGCTACTGAGCCCTTGAAATGTGGCTCGTCCAAACTGAGCTGTGTGTAGATGTAAATACATTCATATCATGTTTTGCAAAAAAAAGTAAAATATCTTATTAAAAATGTTTAAATTGATTCCATGTTAAAATCACATTATTTTGGATACATCAGGCTAAATAAAATATATTATCGATTAATTCCACTCGGTTTTTTAATTTTTGCTTTAAATATCTATCTATCTATATCTATCTATCTATCTATCTTTATATATATTAGAAAATTTAAAATTACTTATTTTAATATTACTTATTTTAAAATTTAAAATTATTTATTTTAACTCAAACTCTATTAGACTGCACCTTTCTAGAATAATTGTGTGTGTGTGTGTGTGTGTGTGTGTGTGTGTGTGAAAGAGAGAATGTGTACAACAAACTGAAAATACCATATAAAAACTCTCATAGGGACCTCCCTGGTGGTGCAGTGGTTAAGAATCTGCCTGCCAATGCTGGGGACATGGGTTCGAGCCCTGGTCCGGGAAGATCCCACATGCTGTGGAGCAACTAAGCCCGTGTGCCACAACTACTAAGCCCACGTGCCACAACTACTGCAGCCCCCGTGCCTAGAGCCTGTGCTCTGCAACAAAGAGAAGCCACTGCAATGAGAAGCCCACACACTGCAACAAAGAGTAGCCCCTGTTCGCTGCAATTAGAGAAAGCCCGCGCACAGCAACGAAGACTCAATGAAGCCAAAAAATAAACAAATTAATTAATTAATTAAAATTCTCATAGAAAACACGTGGGTAATGAAGAGGTTTCCAGTTTAAACCACTGCTCTATCATTTAATGGCTGCATTCTTTCTCAGAAGCCAAGGTTACAGAACCGGCATAGGACTTTCCTTGTGGCTCTCACTCTAGTAGCCTCGTGATATAATATCTCTGTTGTTTTCCCACATGACTTCCTTATTAAAATATTTTGGGGAAGGATCCAGGCACTTCCATCCCTTCCAGAAAATACATACTGCCTTACCTGGTCATTTTACTGCCATTTGACCAAAGATTGTTCCCCATTGAGGAAATATGAGGTAGGTTAAAAACAACAACAAAAAGTGAGAATGTACTCCCTGGGCAAGCAGATGCAACTACTTCCTAAGCTACACAAGAACTGCTGAAATTCAGGGACTGCATCTGTTTAAAAAAATTGGTCTAAAATAATACGTAGCCCGGAATTCCCTGGCAGTCCAGTGGTTAAGAATCTGTGCTTTCACTGCCGAGGGCCCTGGTTCAATCCCTGGTCGGGGAACTAAGATCCCACGAGCCACGCAGTGCCACCAAAAAATGAATAAATAAATAAAATAATACTTAGCCAAATATTCAGTTGCATTACTTAGCAAATATTTGCTACATTTCTATTTGCTAAATATCTCATACAAGGCTCCACAATAGGCACAGTTAAAATACAAAGATAAGTAAGTCAGGGATTTGCTTTCAAGAGGCTGGTCATTCAACCAAGGTAATAAAACATGTCAAAATGTCCTCCTTTTTAAATAGCAAACGTTGATTGAGTAAATATATGTTCTAGAACTGTCTAAGGGAGTTCTATACCTTATTTAATCCTCACAACCCTAAGAGATTGCCCGCATTTTACAAATGAGAAAACTGAGGCAAAAAGTTATGAAAATACTCAACGTTATATGGTTATTAAGTAGCACTGGCAGGGTCCAAATACAAATAGTCACCTCCAAAATATGAGCTTTTTAGTCACTATTCTATCTTGCTTCTCTTTTCAAAAAGAAAGAAAGAAATTAATATTAGTATTTGCTTTGAGAGAAAAATTGGAATTAGACAGAAAAATAGAAAAGAACATAAACTCTCAAAGTCCTACCACCTAACAAAACAGCTGTTAAATATGCAAATACTACTCTTTAACTTCAACTATAATTATATTACAAGAAAGATATATCAATAGATACAGGGCTACAAGAGTTCAGAGGTAGGAAAGAGGATTTCCTGCTGGATCTTGAAGGACAAGGTAAGATGTGGATGTTGAGGCATTCCAGGCAAAAAGAACTGCAAGCACAGGAGCATGGACTCAAAGAGGCCCAGGACTTATTGGAGAAACAGCAAGAAGTTGTTTGGGTGGAAAACCACCTTAAGCAATGAAGCTAGAAAACTAGAAAACTAAAGGCCAAGTCATAAAAAGCCTAGAATTCCTCTACCTTTCATCTTATCAGTACTGGTAATACCGCACTAATTACTGTTTATTCCTGTGTCAGTCTCCTCTGTTAGTCTGGGAATTCCAGTCTATATCACCCTTCATTCATTGAGCATTTATTGGGTGCTAGGCACTGTGCTGAGCACTGGCGATGACAAATAAACAAGTTATGTTTTGCCCCCAAAGGAATTCACAGTCTAGTGGGGAAGAAAACGTAAGATAGTTCTGATGGAAAGATGAACAGTGTGGGCCTGGCTAAAGTAAACTATTATCAACATATCTGGCCATGGTTTCCCCTTCTCTGTGCCCTGCTTGTACCCTATAGAAGCCAGATCACAGGGAGGGACAAAGAGGTTCTTGAAAAATAAAATCAGTGATCAAATCAGGAGTCTAGTGGGATGGGCCAGATAGAACTAAATGGCAAGTAAGATAGTGACTGAAAAATGCCTGTGGGATTTGGAAACTGACACTGGAGAGCCTGGTGAGAGAATTTTCTGTGGGAGGGCAGGCACCCTGCAGAATGTGGACTGACTGGTGTTGAGGAACAAAAGAAATGGTAATGTTGTGGAGATAGTGGATGAAGACTGTTATTGGACCAGGACCCTTTTTCAGATGGTCTTTTGGGGGCCTGAGGTAACTTAAAGGAAGATTAAAATGTATTTGTTTCAAAGGCCAATAAGCACATGAAAAGATTCTCAACATCAGCCAACAGGGAAATGCAAATCAGAATCAAGAGATACCAGTTCACACCCACTAGGATGGCTATAATCAGAAAAATACATAATAGCAAATGCTATCAAGGATGTGGAAATATCAGAACCCTCAGATATTGGCCAGTGGGAATGTAAAATGGTGCAGCCAATTAGGAAAACAATCTGTCAATTACCCCAAAGTTTAAACATATAGTTACCATATGACCCAGCCACTCCTAGGCATATACCCAAAAGAAAAGAACACATTCATCCACACAAAAACCAGTACAGGAATGTTCGTAGCAACAGTATTCATAACAGCCCAAAGTGGAAACAACCCAAATGTCCATCAACAGATGAATGGATAAACAAAACATGGTATATTCATACAATGGAGTAGTGTTCATCCATAAAAAAGAAGGAAGTACTGATACATGCTACAACATGGATGAATCTGAAAAACGTAAGAAGCCAGACACAAAACACTACATATTGTGTGGTTCCATTTAACATGAAATATCCAGATTAGGCAAATTCATATAAAAAGAAGGTACACTAGTTGTTGCTAGGTGTTGGGAGGAGGGAGGCATGGGGTCTGCTAATGGGTACCGGTTTCTTTTTGGGGTGATGGAAAAAAATGTTCTAGAATCAGATAATGGCTATTGTTGCACAACTCTGAACACACACACACACACATACACACAAACACAGGAGAGTACTTTTTAAAAGGGTGAATTTTATGCTACGTGAGTTAGAGTTAGAGCTCAACTTAAAAATCAAATTAAAATTAAAAAAAAATTTGGGTAATTCCCTTGTCGGCCAGTGGTTAACACTCGGCCATTTCACTGCCGTGGGCCTGGATTCCATCCCTTGTTGGGGAACTAAGATTCCGCAAGTAGCACAGCACGGCGGAAAAAAAAAAATTAAAAAAATTTTTGCCCTCACAGAGGCCCCTTGACACCTAGTGAGATGGAACACGCAAGACATTAGCAACAATTCCAACCAAGCACAGGCTCAGCCGCTCTTCCAGTCCGAAGACCGCAATTCCACCACGCCTCCGGCAGCGGAAGTCCCGGCCTAGAGGCTGCTGATTGGCTGAGGCGGAGGAGCGGGCGGTGCGAAAAGCGGCCTCTCGAGACCCTCTCAGCGGGGAGGAGCAGAACGAAGCCTTAGCTCGCGAGATTTTGCTGGTTCCGCATTTTGGGTCTGTAAGGTGGGGGAGGGGGGAGAGGCGGGTGCAGTTGCTTTCACCTGCTTGCCCCAGCTCGATCCCGGCCCGGAGCAGCGGCGGCGCGGGCTTCCGCTGTCCGCTGGCTGAGGACCTTCAGCTCCCCCTTGGTCCCGCGCGGGCTCCGAATCCTGTCCGCGGCAGGGGCCAGCGGCCCCTCCCCTCCCCTCCGAGGATAGAAGATGAGCTTCCTCTTGTGAGTGTGGCCCGGTCGAGGGCTCCAGGACTGAGGGCCGAGGCCCGGGAGGGGCGGACGGACGCCTGAGGCGAGGGCGGGTCCCCGGGGCCGGGGTCGGGTGCCCGGCGCTTGCTTTGCCCACGCTCTGGGTCACGGGGGAGGCTTGGATGTGGGCAGAAGCAGAGGGAGATGAAGGTCGAGGCAAAGGAAGCGGAGCGAGAAGGTTGGGGAGTAGAAAGGCCCTGAGGCCGGTAGTGCCTCCAGACTTTTCCGCCCGAGGGCACCTGAGGGCAGAGGGACGATCTGGGGGGTCTCAATTTGTCTTGAGTCTCGAGCCTTTTAGTAACGATGCATGCTGACTTAGATTTTTACTCCACCGTACGTCCAGCTTTATTATCGTCAGTATTAAATTACCCCCGCGGAAAAATGCCGCCCCAGGAAAATGTGGGAGTGCCGCTGAAGTTAAGCTTCAGGCCTTGCATCCGATTCTGATTCAGCCCACTTTGTGAATTTGTATAATTAACTAACTTCTTTTTAACTCAGTAGAATCCTATTTTAGAGATAACGTCTGGGCCCAAAGGAGCCTTCAATGGGAAAGTTTGTAAATTCTCTGATGATTCTTAATCGCATTAAGGTTTGAGAAGCATTGCTCTAGCACCTTATTTTTCTCAGGTGGCTCTCTTTACCTAGCATGTTGCTTAAATATGTATTGTATGAGCGAATAAATAATCCATTTTCAGTTATGGGCATCACCCACATACTTGACATCTAAAATAGTGTTTCATAACCAGAGTTTACCCCGTTTCTTATTGTGAGAAGTTTGGATTCTTTCTAGTATTTTGCTATTATAAAATAGGACTACTGAGACTATCTTAGTCTAAATCGCTTTTCCCCTCCTTTGGATTATTTTTTTAAGCGTATAGTCTTCAGAGTATGATTAGCATTTAAAAAATCTTTATGATTTATATTTTAATTGCAAATTTCCATATTACTAGAAACCACCACTACCCTCCCCCCACCCCCCAGTCTTTTTTTCTGTTTTGTGGATGCACAGTTCTTATTTGCTTTTTGGACCTAAATGTGAGGCTCTTTATTTCTTTTAAACTTTGTTTTGTTGATGGACATTTGAGTTTCTGCTTTTGGTTATTATGAATAATACTGCTATAAACTTGGATGTACGTGTGTGTTCCTTTCTCTTGGGAATTGCCTGGTTATATGGTAACTATGTTTAACCTTTTGAGGAACTGCCAGACTTTTTCAAAGCACTGCACCATTTTGCCTTCCCATCAGCACTGTATGAGTTTCAATTTCCCCACACCCTCCCTAGCACTTGTTAATTGCATTTTTGATTATAGCCATCCTAAGTGGACGTGAAATGGTATCTCATTGTGATTTTAATTGGCATTTCCTTAATGACTAATGATGTTGAGCATCTTTTTGCGTGCTTATTGGCCATTTGTGTATCTTCTTTGGAGTAATGTCTATTCAGATCCTTTGACCATTTTTTAAATGGGGTTGTCTTTTTGGTTTTAAGTTGTAAAAATTCTTTATCCTGGATACAAGTCCCTTATCACATCTATGATTTGCAATATTTTCTCCTACTTTGTGGATTCTTTTCACTGTCTTGATGGTGCCATTTGAAGCACGAAAGTCTTAATTTAGATGAAGATCTTACTGAACCTTGAGACATCATTTCTTGCTAAGTACGGAAAATATTTAGCTACCTGTCATTCACAGCTTGTTTCTATTGAAAGGACCATTCCCTCTAATTTAGTACTTCCTTATTAACTTTAGCTCTTTATCATGTTAAACACAAACTTTCCATATTTGATTTTTATTGTTTTCATAACTCCTTTTTACTTCATAATCAGTCTTATTTAAAATTCAAATTACCCAGGTAAAGTGAAAGTCCTCAGTTTTATTCCCTTCCCCTTCCTAGAAGTAATCACCACGATCAGTTTGATGGGTGACACTTTCTATGCATTTACAAAATGGGCTTCTGCTGTACATTTCATTCTGTAATATGTTTAAGCATGTATTGAGATCTATCGGTGTGAATACAAGTACCTCTATCTTGTTATTCTTAACTACTGTATGGTATTCCATGATATAGATGTATCATAGTTATTCATTCCTCTACCAGTAAGCTCTAGGATCATTTCCAGGTTTTTCGCTATTAAAAATAATCTTGGGAAACACATCCTTATCCATATCGAGGAGAGACACCTAGAAGTAGAAGGGATGGATTGAGAAGCATTTCAGTGTTAATAGATATTGCCGTGTTGCCCTCTTAAAATGTTAATGCACTTTGACTATTAGTGAATTAAAGTACTAATTTCGCTCTACCCTATCCCACACTTAATGTAATTGTTCTGATTTCTGACAGGTTAAGGAAAAATAAATCTAATTTTAATTGAACAGCTTTTCATATGTTCATTTGTCATTCTGTTTTTCTTTCTGAATTGTGTATTCATCTCCTTAGCCCATTTTTCTAAAGCATTCTTTGCCTTTTTCTTAACAGATTATAAAAGCCCTTTATAATTTAGTTAATATTTTTAATATATGTTGCAAGTACTTTTTTTGGCTACTTGTCTCCTTGTTCTGAATTACTGAAGTTTTAATTGTTACCGTTAGAAAGCTGTCCATTTTTTCTGGGCTTTGTGTCATGTTAGGAAGACCTTCCTTAGGAATGGTGTGAGTTAGGAATAAAAACTTGTTTTCCCCCCCCCAAAACCAGTTGTCTCATTTATTTTCTGTGCTATAAACTCTAAAATGTTAGTGCTACTTCTCTGGTTTGCTTTGATGGCATCACAAATATTTTGATACAGAAAACTGGATTTTTGAGCTATACGAACCTTAAAGCTAACACCCTCACAGCACTATTAGGTGAAAATTGAGGCCAAAGGAGGTTAGGTTTCTCAGGCAGTCACATAGTTAGTGGCAGATCAAGAACTAGAATCCAGGTTTTTTCTTCTTTTGGTTAAGGTGCCCTTTCTGTTACACCAGACTGCTTCATGAGGCATAGCAAAATTGCCTTCTGTGTGAAATTGTGCTGCTAATCCTGTTTCTATGTAGGGGAAAAAATATAACTCTTTCTTTTATTGTGTTTATTCTCTCCTCCCCTACCCCCCATCTTGGCACTTTTCAGGGAATATTTTTAAATTTCAAAACAATTTATATGCCTAAAATTGTCATTCTGCTTCCGGTCCTAAAAATTGATGTACTTTTACTTTTAACCTAACAGTAGTAGCCGCTCTTCTAAAACATTCAAACCAAAGAAGAATATCCCTGAAGGATCTCATCAGTATGAACTCTTAAAACATGCAGAAGCAACTCTAGGAAGTGGGAATCTGAGACAAGCTGTTATGTTGCCAGAGGGAGAGGACCTCAATGAATGGATTGCGGTTAACAGTAAGTTCTTAGTAACTTTCAACTTTACTGGTTTATAAGAAGATTTTGCTAAAATCTTTTTGTTAATGAACTTTCTTATGGATGTAGCTGTCTTAGTAAAACAGATTATCTGTAAAGAAACATGTAAGTGCAAATACATCCAAAGTGTGTTCTCTTCAGAGTGTACCTGATTGTAGCTTGTGTGGTTAAATAGAGAAAGACCTGAGGAGAAATGAAAAGTACTTTGGGGTTATCTCTGAGGAGAATGGTCTGAATTGCTGAGTAAGGTCAAATGAAAGATTGATAAATACAAAGATTCTACCTGTGGTGGACATGACTTTGTAGGAATCCATCTTCATAGTTATGCCCCCACTCCCAGCAGCTTTCATCTGCCTGTGTATACAGAAAAGTCAAGTGCAGTTGTTATGGTCAGTCACTTGATTATTGTGAGTTAGGAGTAGTCAGAAGAAAATTGAGAGATTGGGAGAAAACAGAGGGACCCATGAGCTGAAAGTCACTCTGAATTCAAGAAGTAAGGGCATGACATGGAAGGATATGCTGAGGCTAGAGGTTTGAATATTAGTGTCTATCATTTCTGAGATGAGATCAGTTCTGGATGATAGGGTTTAAGTCTATTAGGAATTTTAGTTGTTCCAGGAATCTTTAAATTTTTTTTTTTTTTTTTTTTTTTTTTTGCCGTACGCAGGCCTCTCACTGTTGTGGCCTCTCCCGTTGCGGAGCACAGGCTCCGGACGCGCAGGCCCAGCGGCCATGGCTCACGGGCCCAGCCGCTCCACGGCATGTGGGATCTTCCCGGACCGGGGCACGAACCCGTGTCCCCTGCATCGGCAGGCGGACTCTCAACCACTGCGCCACCAGGGAAGCCCTGTACATATGTTTCTTGAATCTCTTAATTCACAGGTTGCCCTTCATTGCAGTTATTTTTCCTTGCTCTTTTTGTTGTTGAAGAAACCAGTTTGTTTTCTACAGAATGAGTTTTGCTGATAACATCCCCAAGGCGTCCATTATCTTGTTCTTTTATTTCCTGTAAATGTTAAATCTAGAGCAGCACTGTCCAAGAGAACTTTCTGTGATTAGGCAAATGTTGTATATCTTCACTGTGGCCATTTAGCACTTGAAATGTGGCTACTGTGACTGGAAGTGAATTTTAAGTTTAACTTCATTTTAACGTAAATTGCCCTGTGTGTCTAGTGGCTACCATGTTAGAACAGATGTGGAGCTTTGATCAGATTCAGGTTTGATTTTGTTTAACACTACTTCGTAGGTGGTGGTATATACTTCCAACAGTGTAGATATTTCCATAGTGTCTAGTTGTCTTTTTATGTGATATTCAACTGTTGATAATCATTGCCTTGGTCAGTGTGGTCCAATAGAAATAAATACATTGTGAGCTACAAATGGAATTTAAAATTTTCTAGTAGCCACATTAAGAAAAATTTTATTTTTCTCAACTCATTAAAAAGCCATTATTCATATTACTAAGAGAAAAAAAATCAGGTGTAGAACTATGTAATGTGTTATCTTTTGTGTTAGATGGGATAAAGAAACTTAGGGGGCACGACACAGAAAAATTAGTATAGTAGTTACCTGTGTGTAGGGGGGAAGTTGGAGTGGTTGGAACTTAGATTTTTCACTGTATATTTTTATCTATCTTTTGGCATGTGAACCATGTGACATATTATCTATTCAGAAAAGACCCCTTTTTTGTAACCTTATTCAAATTATTATCTTTCATTCTTTTTTTTGATTTCTCTTAAATTGAAGTACAGTTGATTTACAGTGTTGTGTTAATTACTGCTATACAGCAAAGTGATTCAGTTATACATACACATACATCTTTTTTTATGTTCTTTTTCATTATGGTTTACCATAGGATATTGAATATAGTTCTCTGTGCTATACAGTAGGACCTTGTTTGTCCATTCTATATATAAAAGCTTACATCTGCTAACCGCAGCCCCCCCACTCCATCCCTCCCCCAACCCCTTCCCCCTTGGCAACCACCAGTCTGTTCTCTATGTCCATGATTCTGTTTCTGATTCATAAATAGGTTCATTTGTGTCATATTTTATTTTATTTTTAAATTTTTATTATTTTTAAAATTTATTGATTTTAATTATTTATTTTTGGCTGCATTGGGTATTTGGTTGCTGTGTGTGGGCTTTCTCTAGTTGCAGTGAGCGGGGGCTGCTCTACATGCGGTGTGAGGGCTTCTCATCCTGGTGGCTTCTCTTGTTGCAAAGCACAGGTTCTAGGCGTGGGGGCTTCATTAGTTGTGGCACGTGGGCTCAGTAGTTGTGGCTCGTGGGCTCTAGAGCGCAGGCTCAGTAGCTGTGGCTCATGGGCTTAGTTGCTCCGCGGCACGTGGAATCTTCCTGGACCAGGGATCGAACCCATGTCTGCTGCACTGGGCAGGTGGATTCTTAACCATTGCACCACCAGGGAAGCCCCTGTGTCATATTTTAGATTCCACATATAAGTGATGTCATATGGTATTCGTCTTTCTCTTTCTGATTTACTTCACTTAGTATTATAATCTCTAGGTCCAAATAGCATTATTTTGTTCTCTTTTTTTTTGGCTGCACTGTGAGGCATGTGGGATCTCAGTTCCCTGACCAGGGATTGAACCCATGCCCCCTGCATTGAGAGTGTGGAGTCTCAACCACTGGACCGCCAGGGAAGTCCCATATTTCGTTCTTTTTTATGGCTGAGTAATATTCCATTGTATATATGTACCACATCTTTATCCATTCATCTGTTGATGGACATTTAAGTTGTTTCGATGTCTTGGCTATTGTGAATAGTGCTGCTATGAACATAGGGGTGCGTGTATGTTTTTGAATTATAGTTTTGTCCAGATATACGCCCAGGAGTGGGATTGCTGGATCATGTGGTAACTCTATTTTTAGTTTTCTGAGGAACCTCCATACTGTTTTCCACAGTGCCTGCACCAATTTATTGGTACATTCCCACCAACAGTGTAGGAGGGTTCCCTTTTCTCCACATCCTCTCCAGCATTTATTTGTTGACTTTTTAATGATGGCCATTCTGACTGGTGTGAGGTGGTACCTCACTGTAGTTTTGATATGCATTTCTCTAATAATTAGCAATGTTGAGCATCTTTTCATGTGTCTGTTGGCCATCTGTATATCATCTTTTATTCTGAAGGCATCTGTTGACCTTCAGCTTTCAATTTTTCTTTGAGACTTAATGCTCTAATCAACTGTTCTCAAACCTTTTGGTTCCAGGATCCCTTTATTCTCTTAAAAATTATTGAGAACTTAAAGGGCTTTTAATTATGTGGGTTATATTTAGTGATACTGTGTTAGAAATTAAAACTGAGCAAGTTTAAATACTTATTTTAAAATACATGTTAACATAAATATATTTTTATGAAAAATGACTATTTTCCAAAATAAATTTTAGTGAGAAGTGTGGCATTGTTTTACAGGTTTGCAAATCTTATTTAATGTCTGACTTAATAGGAGGTTGGCTGGATTCTCATATCTGCTTCTGCATTCAGTCTGTTGTGATGTCATACATTATGGAGCCTCTGGACAACTCCACTGTGCCTCCTGAGAGAGAGTGAAAATTCAGAGCAATTACAATGTTTCTGACCTCACAGATTCCCCTCTGAAACAGGGGATCTCTGGACCGTATTTTGAGAACAGATCAATAAACCAGCACACCATCTGGGCACACTCTTTGTTTTGAATGAATTGAATGCCTAAGTATTACTTTCTTAGAAACATGACTAATTTAAGAGGAAGGTTTATAAGTGAGGGAGTTTTGTATAAAATTCCTTTTGACATGGTGGAATATTGATTTGTTTTCTAAGAAACTTGGAAAAGCCCTAGTTGATTTTTTAGGTAGTCTTTTAGATGGGGAACTAAGACACTTTTTAAAAAGCTTGCCAAGGCTTATGTGCTTCTCTTTGCACAGAGTAATATGTTTCACTCAGTTAAGTTCATTTCTTACCCCCTTCCTCTTCTGTTTTCTTCCAGATCTAGCTGAAGCTCCTTTAGGAAGTACTCCTTGACTATCTCAGCTCCTCGAGATGTTGCCTTTTCTCTGAACTCTTCTAGCACTTATTGTTGGCCTTTGTATGCTATCTTCCTATATGTTGTATTACTCCTCTCTTTTAATTTTGTCCCTTTTGTTAGCTGGAGACTCTAGGGGAAGGGGCATTATCTCCTGTCTTTTTTATGTCCTCAATATGCACTAGGTCTCAATTTTTTATGATGAACTAGATTTTTTAAATGCCCGACACAGCTGATACACCTCCCTCCCAGTATATTCTGCAACGATTTTTTTCTCTTTCCCAACACAAATGATATTGTCTGGTCCAGATTGGTAAGAAGCTATGGATTTTTTCATTTGCTTGTATATGATCAAATTGTATATTCTAATGTAATAATCACCATTACGTTAGAATTATCCCTAATATTTTATTTTCCTGCTTACAGGCTGTTTAAAAGCTTAGTATATTAAAAGTTAATGTATATTAAAAGTTAACTTTACTTAGGTGTAACAACTTAGAAAGAGAATTTATGTGCCCCTGGATTGTTGAATCTCCTGAGGATTCTTGGCTGAATCCTCCGACTGAGAGGTCTGATGTTTTGTTGTGTTTACACAGACATTTTAACACAGTTTTGCTATTATCTTTCCAGCTGTGGATTTCTTCAACCAGATCAACATGTTATATGGAACTATCACAGAATTCTGCACTGAAGCAAGCTGTCCAGTCATGTCTGCAGGTCCAAGGTACATATACTGGCTATTATATAGGTATTTGAATTATTACCAAATAAAGCTAATCACCAATTGATATAAATTAAATAATAAAGACTTGTTTTTCTTACCCATTTGCTTGTGAAAACAAAAAGTTTACCTATAAGCTTTTAGTTATTAAATAGTTCGGTATGTGGTACCCAGTATTTTGATTTTTTATAATTGCATTATATTAAGTATGAATATTCAGTAGTAGGATTGAAAGTAAAGAAATTTGAGTTAGATTTATCTTGCTTTTACAAAAGTTATTTTTTTCAATTTTATTAATATTTATGGTTCTGTTTCTGGATTTTAAATTAATTTCTTGGAATAGTTTTTAGTTGACCCTTTAATATTTGATTTTTTTGTTGTTGTGCTTTTTACTGTTAGTTACCTCCAAATTGTGCTGCTTTAGTTATCTGGCTTAAAAATGCTAGATTAAAATTTTTTTGACTATCATAAATTTCTAGAAATGTTGAGAAAGAGATGGAACTCTTTATCACCCATAAAGTTAAGATGTGATGGAATTAACATTTTAGTGTGTCCTTCCGGCCTTTTTTCCTATAACAAATGATTGATTTTATGTGATGACAGATGGTAGCAAGATATTTACCTCTTGGGAAAAAATAGTCCTTTCTGAATTTGCTATAGATGTAAAGGAAAAAAAGGAAGGGCCCCAATGAATTTGAGTCCTATTTTTATTATGTTATTTTAGGAGAGATGTTTTTTATTTTGTGAAGTGTTAAGTTTTATTCCTCAAACTATCTTTGGCTTAAATGCTTCACACAGTGAAGTTTTGATTAAGTCTTATTAATCATTCTAGCTCAGCAAAGGTGAGGTAGAAAAAGACGCATGCCTAAGATTGTTTCTTTAAAACCCTCTCCAAGAAACAGGGTTTTATAATCTTGGCTCTGTTGATGATTACTTAATGGCCAACAAGCTCAGAATGTGGTGGATCCATCAGCACCTTACCCAGTCCTCAGCACCCTCTGTCTAACAGACAGGAATGCAGTTCCTTTGTTTTTCTCAGGGCTGTGTTGTAAAACAGATTCTGGCACAGCCAGCTGCCATACTGGCTTCCTTTTCTTTTCCATTTATTACCATCACATTTCAGAATACAGTGTAACTATGGTCGGCCCTCCGTATCCATGGTTCTCTGCACCTACAGATTCAACCAACCGTGGATCTTGTAGTATTTACTATTGAAAAATATCTGTTTGTAAGTGGACCTTGTGTGGTTCAAACCCACATTGTTCAAGCGTCAACTGTACTTCTACAGGGAACTCTCAAGTAATCTTCAGTAGAACTTTAGGTAATTTACTAAAAATATATACTATACTATACTATAGTACTATATATATAACTTCTGTTGACAAACTGTGAACCTACTTTGATTACAAGTTGCAACATGTTTTTGAAAACTTTATCACTAAAACTTTTTTCTCTCCAGATATGAATATCATTGGGCAGATGGTACTAATATTAAAAAGCCAATCAAATGTTCTGCACCAAAATACATTGACTATTTGATGACTTGGGTTCAGGATCAACTTGATGATGAAACTCTTTTTCCTTCTAAAATTGGTGAGTTAATGTTGTAAAACTAATTTTCTTTTTAAAAGATAAGTGTGTTATTGTCTTTTTAATGCTCTGTTACTATAAAAAAATGTAATAAAGACTGCCAAATTCCTCTCCAAAAAGTTTGTGAATGTATACTCCTTCTAGCCATGTTTGTGTCTGCCTGTGTTTCTTCATCAGTACTAGTTGTTACTCAGTTTTTCATCTTTTCTAATATGGGTAAATAAATTTCTAGTATAATGTACATTCTAAAAAATATCAATAACATTGAGCATTTTTTGGTTTATTGATCCTTGTGTGTTTTCTGTTTATATCCTTTTTCTATTTCTTTATGTTAAGGTTATTAGCTCTTTGTCATGCATGTTGTGTGTATTTTTTCCCTGGGTTGCCGTATTGTCTTGTTTATGAGGTTTTTTTCTATGTATAATGTTCTTATTTTGACCTATTAATCTTTCCCTTTATGATGTCTGGATTTTAATACAATGATTAGAAGGGATTTTCCTACTTACAAATTATAAAATATTTGTCCATGCTTTTATTTAGTACTTTTGTGGTTTTGTTTTTGCATTTTATTTTAATCTTTGTTCTGTCAGGAATTTTTTCTCAGTGCTCCCTTTACTTTTTTCCAACTATAAATGCTAGTTTGTCCAGTACCATTTATCGAATACATGTGTCTTTTATCCCCTCATTATCATATGTGTACACCAAATTGACATATATCTTGGAGTCTTTTAATTTCTTTATCTATTGTTTTAGAAATTCCACACTGTTTTAATTACCATGGCTATGTATCTTTGAACATCTTGTAGGGCTAGTCCCTCTTCCTTGCTCTTCTTTTTCAGAATACTTACAGCTATTCTGGAAAATTTGTTCTTCCAAAGAATTTAGAAACATTTTGCAAGGTAAAAAAATAAAAACTGAGATTTTTATTATGATTTCATTCAATTTGTAGATTAATGTAGGGATTCTCGTTCTCTTGACAATACTGAGTCTTCCTATCCAAGAACAATTCATATTCATTTATTCATGTCTTTTAATTATTTCTTATTTCCTCGTGTAAGATTCTGTATTTTACTTTATGCTAGTCCTTCAGGTTTCTTAAGTTTATTCCTAGGCACTTAATGTTTTTATTGATAATCTGGTTTCTAACTGGTTATTGTTTAGTATATAGGAAAACTATTCTGATTGTTTCTTTTGGATTGGTTTTCTTGAGTTTTTAAAGTATATAGTTACATCATACTAAGATAATATTAATTTCACCTCTTCTTTTCTGATAAATATACTGCTTGTGTAACTCTTATCTAATTGCAATAACTAGTACTTCCAGAGCAGTACTGATTAATGGTGATGATGGCAAACATCCTTTTCTTGTATACTTTTATGTGAGTGCTTCTAGTATTTCAGCATTAAGTAGGAATCTTGCTTTTGGTTAGAGGTATGTGAATTTTTAAAAATCAAGTTGGTTATAGGGTTTTATCAGATACTCTTCTAGTATCTGTTGTTGATCATAAGGTTTTCTCCATTTTTTTTTAATGTTCCGCTGCAAGAGTATTTTTTTTATTTCTGCTATTTTGATTAAGATTTTGGCATTGGTATTCATGGATGTGATTGGTCCTTGTCACTTTCAGTATAAGGGTATCTTATGAACAACATATTGTTGGATTCTGTCTTGTCTGTTCGGGCTGTTATAACAAAAAATACTGGAGACTGGAGGGCTTATAAGCAATAGAGATGTATTTCTCACAGTTCTGAAGTCTGCAAGTCCAAGATCAGGAGCCAGCATGGTCAGGTTCTGTCATAAGTCCTCTTCCTGGTTTACAGATAGCAAAAAGCAGTGTTTTTGTTGTATCCGCACATGGCAGAGAGGGAAATCATCTTTGTTGAGTTTTTTCTTATAAGGGCACTAATCCTATTGATGAGGGCAGATGCCCTATGACCTAATCACCCCCAAAGGCCCCACCTCTTAGTACCATCATCTAGGGGGTTAGAATTTCAACATGATTTTGAGGGAGACACAAACATTCAGAACATAGCAGATTCCTTTTTGAAGTCTAATCAGAGGCTCTTTCAGGAGAAAAATTTATATCATGTTGTTTGGTCTGTTTGTTTTTGGTCAACTTTTCCTTTCTATAAAACCTTTTGTTTCCTTTCTCATAGATCGTTTATTGTGTATAGGGTGTGTCTGAATGTTAAATTTGCTTGGAAAGTGCTGCTTAGATTAAAACAAATCACTTGTATATTTCTTTATTAAAGTCTCCCTCTTATGGAGGTAAAGAATACTTTTGTCATTATTCTCTTTCCTCGGCTTCCCAATTCTTCAGTATTTTATCCTAATGTTCTGGAATTCTTTCCCCCTTCATTAGGCTATTATCCAGAGCTTACTTATGCTAATTATTTATTCTTATTAGACAAAACTGTCTATTATTCATTTTTAAACAAATATATCCAACTTATTAATGTTTTTTTCTTTGTTTTTTTTTAATTCTTTTTTTAAAATTCTTAATGTTCTTTTTAATAGCATGGGGCCCATTTGCGAATTCTGAGAGAAAAAGGATTTGACTTAAATCCATCTTTTCAGTACATGAATATAAGACCAAGTCCAGAAAAAACATGTCCATAAGCCCCAGAATAATGTGTGAAAAGGCAAGTTGTTACCAAGACTAAGGGTGGGGGGTGGGGACACACACACACACACACACACACACACACACACACACACACACACATCAGCTAACAAGAGCAAACTATACTAAATTTCAAGCTATTAAGGACTGGTTGAGAAATAAAGAATACAAAATGCAGGGAAGGAGAAAGTGACAGCCTTTGTTTTCTGAAAGATTAGAGAAAAGAATATGTTCAAGAGTAGTGTAGTGGAACAGACCTTTAAGGCCAACTAATCTAGGTTATTTTGGAAGCAGATGCCTTCTTATGTGTTTGTTAGCTACACACAGTGCCAGTTGTATTGTCTTTCTCCTGTCCCTGTTTTCTAAGAAACATTGGTCTTGTCAACCAAAATTCTCAGGAATGCAACCAGTCACATCCCCACCTGCAGTGCTTGGAGAGAGATGACTAAGTCCTCTCCCAGTTCTTTTCTAAGGAGGTGTTTATATTCTTTGAAAACTAGGGAGGTGCCATTCCTCCCCTTTACAGAAAGTATTATTCCCCTTCTTAGACTATAGGAAAATGAAAATAGCACTTTAAAAAATTAAATAAAAAGTTGAAGAATCCTAGTTTAAGAAGGAAAACTGGCTTTTCAGAGTACTTCAGAAGAGGAAATACCTTTTTTTTTTTTTTTTTTGCGGTACGCGGGCCTCACTGTCGTGGCCTCTCCCGTTGCGGAGCACAGGCTCCAGACGCGCAGGCTCAGCGGCCATGGCTCACGGGCCCAGCTGCTCCGCGGCATGTGGGATCTTCCCAGACCGGGGCACGAACCCGTGTCCCCTGCATCGGCAGGCGGACTCTAAACCACTGCGCCACCAGGGAAGCCCCGAGGAAATACTTTTTATTTGTAGACAGTAGATAATAATGACTCAAAGTGTGCCTTTCTTTTTTTTTTTGCTCGGGAGAGTTTCCAGTCCTGGTTGAGTGTGTATGTGTTTGTGTAAAAAAATTTTTTTAGAGTTAAAAAGTAAAAATTTTCTATTTATAGTCAAAAATACTTATTCTCCAGGACTTTCCTTGTGGTCCAGTGGTTAAGACTCCGTGCTTCCAGTGCAGGGGGCGTGGGTTCAATCCCTGGTTGGGGAACTAAGATCCCAACATGCCACGACGTGCAGCCAAAAAGAAGAAAAAACTGGTTGCATTTAATTTTAGGAAGAAACTCTCCTGTATTAAACAACTAAAATTGTTTTTGATTCCTCATCATCTTGCATAACTTGATACCTGTGTCTACTATTCTGAGGCAGTCAGGAAAAGTGTGGTATGTGAGGATACCTCATATACTTAGGTTTGGGGGGGGTTTCCCTTGCCTTTTAAAAAAAATGGAAATAGGCTTGTATTTGTGAATTTGTGTATTGGAGTTGCTCATTTCAGCATCTAAACTTTTCTGCTATTTTTCTTGAATTGATAAAAGACTGATTGATACATACCTATATTACAGGTGTCCCATTTCCTAAAAACTTTATGTCTGTGGCAAAGACCATTCTAAAGCGTCTGTTCAGGGTTTATGCCCATATTTATCACCAGCACTTTGATTCTGTGATGCAGCTGCAGGAGGAGGCCCACCTCAACACCTCCTTTAAGCACTTTATTTTCTTTGTTCAGGTAAGTTGAACTGCGTTGACTTTTGTGTCCTTTGACCTGGACATATCCGGATTGGTAGTTTATATAGAGTAATTTTTAGAGTCTTATTTATAGATGTAGAGCTAAGCATGCAGGGTTCTCGTGTTTTGTTCCCTTTTCCATGTTTATTTCTTTGATGTGCGTAGCAGCATAGAAACCATTACCCCCATTTTGGACCTTTTGCCTCTGGAGAGACCTGCCCCAGGTCTCTGGTTAAGATATGACAAGAAGCACCAAACACTCAAGAAAGCTTGTCCATCCCCTCCTGTTCCATCGCCACCGCTGGGTAAAGGGATGCCATGGGAAAACATCTATGGTTGGGTTGTTTCATGAGATGTCTATGCCTAAAAGAGAAACTTTTGGAAGAACTCATTAGCTACTATCTTGGGTTAAGTTTCCAGAAGTCCACTTCAGACCAAATCTTACAAAGCCAGCAGCTAGAAACTTCAAAAAGAACCACCCTCTTCAGAGGTGTGGCCTATTTCCTTATGGGCCCTTAGTTGGAATTAGAACTTTTTAAAGTCAAAATAATTCACACTGTTTGAAAAAGATATCAAAGAATAGGGACTCGTTAGCCTAACTTTCGAGATATATAATTCTATATGTAAAATATAAATATGTCTCTCTAGATATTTTGGAGGGAAAGCAGGTAGTTTTATAGTAGATATTGTATGTCACAATTCTATGTACCACACAAAGGAGAATGTACTGTGCTCTCTTCTTTGTTTTCCTTCTGAGATTATTGCATGGCATAGATAGAGTGTAGATATAGATATACGAAAGTAAAAGGTCTGCTGCCCCAGATGAGGCCACTATCAATGGTTCAGTGTATAGTTTTCAGATAATTTCTGTGTAAATGCAGACATTTTACGATTTTGATTTTACACAGGATCATGCTAATATGTACGGTTGCTTACTTATTAAGTCCCCTGTATTTTAAAACAGGGAGTAAAAATGACCCCATTTTAAAATGTTCATAGAGATTATTTCATCATTCTTTTGGATTTCAGAAAGCTAGGGTTGGGAAGCCCTTCTCAATGACATTTATAGAGTTTTAATTTTAGATCTGTTTTTAAATTTTATTTTTCTTCTTTATTTTAGGAGTTTAATCTGATTGATAGGCGTGAGTTGGCACCTCTTCAGGAATTAATTGAGAAGCTTGGATCGAAAGACAGATAAATTTTTCTTCTAGAACAGTTACCCTCTTGCTTCATCTACTGCTAGAGCTATCTCGTTGCTTTCTGTTATAGACTAGTGATACAAACTTTAAGAAAACAAGATAAAAAGACACCTATTGTCTGTGTCTACTGATAAAATTGTCCCAAAGGTAGGTTGGCCTAATACCTTCAGAGTGAGAAATTCAGGACACAGCTGAATCTGAGGCACTGTGTGACCACTGCTGTTACTGCCATAGAGCC
Source organism: Leucopleurus acutus (assembly GCF_964270905.1). Taxonomy (NCBI): domain Eukaryota; kingdom Metazoa; phylum Chordata; class Mammalia; order Artiodactyla; family Delphinidae; genus Leucopleurus; species Leucopleurus acutus. Next base: position 712,483 of record NC_139154.1, on the reverse strand, counting down.
ATACTTGGTTGTAGAATGTGAGGACTAACCTGTAGTTTATTAGTTTACTTACTCTTTTACTGAAGAAGATGATCGACTCTGTTTCAGGTGACAGCACGATGGATATTAAGAATTTCCAATAATTTATTAACAGGTTTCCAGAACAAATTTCCTAATAATGCAATCACAGATCAGTTTTATTCTGCTTTTATTTTACAAATAGAAGAGGTGTTCTAAAATTTCCTTAAGATTTAGAACATTTGTGTCACTTTGGATAACCTTGTAGTTTGAAGTTTGTATGCTAGTGTTTTTATAGGTAAGATTATATATATGTATATTTTTTCAAAATCCATGATTGCAGTTTAAATCATCATATGACGTGGTATGGGAGTAACCAAAGTCATTTCTAAAAGGACTTTATTTTTTAATCTTTATTTGGGATTTTATTCACATAAACCTATCTAAATTTTTAGTGTGTGTGTATCAAATAATGTTTTTAAGGCATCTAAGGATTGTCTTGCAGATTTTTATTTTGAAATGCTTCATTCAGATTAATTTTAATATGTAGGTTTTGGCTGAGAAAAGAAAAACTTCCAAAAAATTATGACAAATTTGGGTCTCATAAACCATTATTTTCATTCATGTTTGTTTCAGAGGCCTTAAAATTTGGATAGGAGAATGGAAGAAAGTATTCAGAGTACTTGACTATTTTATTTTGAGTTTTCCTTTAAAAAGAAACTACTTTTATACGTTTTTATTGTGACTTGAGACTTAGTTAAGTGTAGTGTAGAAATGCACGAACCTTATCCCAATAAGGATAAAACGTAAGGAAAACCACAATAAAAAACCTTGAAGGTGTACACATTTTATAACCCAGCTAAAAGTTTGATGTGCTGCCTGTTCTTTAATGTGTGTGTGTGTTGGGCGAGGGGGGGTAATATGTTTAAAGGAGACAAAATGGGATAAGTTAAAAAAAAAAAAAAGAAAACTTCATCTGTTAATAGTCAAAGGATGGATTGGGATTTTATTCTGTTTTGTTTCTGTATTAAAACTTGAAATTATTCTATTTCTATTGGGATAAAAAGAATCTTTAAGGAAGAAAAGATCTAATTTTCTTTAGGTTTCTAAGATTTAGACTGTTTAAAATGTAATGAGGCACACATATTACTAAAGACTTGCCAGACTGGCAACACTTTAATTTCATCAATGTTCTTCGTTTCAGAGCTATGATTTTTTTTTGCAAAGTACTCACCATCTTCCATCTTGATACCTTTGGTTAAGGTTAAATTTGATAGGGTTTTATTTTTATTATTGCACTAGAATGTAAAGAAAAGAGTTGCTTAGAAACTCCATTTTTGTAATAATCCAATTTCAATAAATTCTTAAATATATGTAGAATTTTAAAGGAAACAAAACATTTTATCTGATTTAGGCTGAAACCGTACATCGTTGTTTTGGGAAATAAAGAGTAGAAAAATCCCTTATGAAAAAAAAGAGAAAAGCCCTCTATGAAACATTCCATAATCCATGTTTTAAGAATATCCAAAGTCCCTGTCACGCATTCTGTATGTTTATGTTGATCATTTCCAAACAAGAAAGACGGTTTTTACATGCCACCTAGAATGTTACTGACTCTTGACTTTGAACATTGTTGGCTTTAAGTATGCAAGGAATGAAATATTTCTCACCTAGGATTGTACTTTCATCATTTCTAATATTTCACATATCATCAAACAAAAGGATTCTCACTTTTCTCCATTTATTTTCAGTGGTAGAAATCCTCCCTCTCTTCATGACTCAGCCCAAAAACTAACTAAAGATGGCCACATTTAGGACAGTAGTAGAGGCAGCTTAATAATGGGACATAAATTTTAAAATTTGTTGGTAATTTGGGGATTCAGGTAATTCAGAATGTCCTTTTTTTAAAAAAAAAATAAAAGCATTACTAGGTTCCCAAGCTAATCTGGCTTAACCAACAATGCATCTAAACATTGGTGTTAACATTATTTGTTTACATACAAGGCCAGGGAGTTGAGAACAGGAGAGTTGGAGGAAGGGGAGAGAATAGGGAGAGGATGACACCTTTCTGACTTGGCCGGAGGGCCAACCTTTGATTAAAGTTGGAAGAAATCAGTCTCTCTTTGACTCCTCTCAATCTTGATTTATCTCCCTGAGTAACACTCATTCGCCTGGCTCCTCCTAATCAGAAGTCATCTCTCAGTGTCTGATCACTGCCCTTCACACCTGACTAAAATCATGGGTTGGACAGTACTTGCTAAATTATGCAGTTAATCCTATGGTGCTTTAATTTCCAGGCCTTTAAAAAAAACTTCTGGCCTGGAAAGTTTTTTTTAAAGGCCTGGAAATTAAAGCACCATAGGATTAACTGCATAATTTAGCAAGTACTGTCCAACCCATGATTTTAGTGCAGGTTTTTGTTTAAATAGTGCAACTTCCTTGTACTACAGTTTTTGTATTGACAGCCAGATGTATCCTTTATTCTCCAAACTGTGAATAAAGTGATTTTTAGTGAGCTGCCAGCTAACAAAGTATTTCCTTTCATCTTAGACTTGTAGATCCCTAGCTCATGTAGCTGCTTGAGAAATGCACATCTGTATTCATCATTACATTGATAACAGCAAGAGGAAGGTTTTTCTAGTAATGCAAGAGGAACAATTCTGGTGGTGATTTTAATTTTTCAAATATTGTTGAGGTTTCTTGATTATACTCTTGGCCTTCTCTCTGAGCAGTGAGGTCACATTAGAAGTGGAGAAGCTTCTAACCATAACATCATCACCTTATAAGCATAAATAAATCATTACTGAAGAGTATAAGTCCTAGAAATTTGTTTCTAAGCAACTCCAGTCATGATGCTGTTGTTACCCTTGCCTGGTTGTACGAGGCTGTCTCTCCTGTCTAGAATTCTGGCCTGAAAATACCAGCTGGTACACCAAACTAAGCAGCTTCAACAGGGACATTATTTCCTCCTAATATCAGTTCAGTAACTGGATTTGGTTTTTTACTATTGTACAATTCTGGCAAAGAGGGAAAATAAGTAGTTCCTCAGTGTTCCTTTGTTTTGCATTAGATTTTGATATTTCAGACTGTAAAGGGCTTTGGGGGATGCTATTGATATTACCTGTGATAGCAGTAATTTTATTGAAGCAACTGCATTGAAATTCACTTGGGTTTTCTCTCATTATCAGGTTCTTTTCCAAACAAGTATTCTGTAAATCCAAATGGATTACCAGTGTGCTATAGATTTATTATAGAACAACATTCTATGTTTGGTCTACATTTAAAATAGTTTAAGTTAGTCTTGGTTATCATCTAAAATATTTTTAAATGTTCTTTACCTGAAAATTTATTTTGTATTTTTAAACCTTTAGGGGCTTTATCTATTTTTCTAAGTCAGTTAACTGTACTTTTAAAAAAATATATTTTGTATCTACTTTTGTAACTTCATCAGAATAAAATATATTGAAAGAAAGGAAGGACTGATGAAAGTATGTCTCAACACACTTGTTTCTATTTAAATGTGAAACTTGAGATTTTTGCAGGTTCTGTGGAAGGTTACCTTTGCTTATCATTTAGTAGCAAAAATGTTTTCTTAACTCTTAGAAGAAAGGGAAGTTCCTAAATGAACTAAACATCTTGTAATAGCAGGCCCACCCCCAAGGAACAGACTGTGCCTCTGGATGCAGTGGCTAAAACCTATCCCAGACAAAAAATAAGTTGTCTCCTTCTTACCATGCTAACCAAGCTCTTGACCTTTTTTGTACATTCCTGGTTGTGAGATTGAGAAAAGGGAAGAGGAAAGACTAGACTTACTAATTTTCTGACCTTGAAATTTAGTATTCGGCTTATCCGTAAGACACCTCTCCCCACATGAAACACATTTTTCATTATTATAGGAGAAGTATTATTTTTAGAGGTTCAAATGACAGATACCTAATTTTAGGTCCATTCAAAACATCATTGCTAGAATTGTTTCGACCTTTTTTGAGTAGAGTTAATGAAAACTTAACGAATGTGGCTAAATAATATGGGTTAACACTCATTTTGTATAAAGGTATGGGTAAGCTAGTAATCAAAATTTGGACTTTCTTTTTTGATGGTTATATTTCAGTAAACTTAAAATCTGTTGCGAAAGTGTTAAGTTTGTGAAGGTGTCTAATGGCTAAGTTTGAAAGCTATTTTAAACTTTATAAATGAGTAGAAGAACTCAAATAATATTTGGGAGAGCCAGAGTCTGGCTTTGAAGCTGCACAGCCAGAAACAGTGTCCAAACCATGCTTTGAGCCTTCTTTAGCAAATACCCCAGTGCTGTTGAGGTAGTTTTGGACACTGTAGCCTGCATTGTTGTTGCTGACCACTAGATGTCAGTGAGCCTTACCTCCTCCCCAAAGCTAGATGCATCTGCCTTGACCAGAATAAAGGATTTTACCTAGCACCTCCTTCCTTTCGTGTCTCTTCCTAATCAAAAGCTTAAATGGTGACTCTCATTGGCAGATCCTAGGTCACATAGCTCTCTTCTGGCTGCAAGAGGGGCTAGGAAAAAGTTTCTGGATTTTACTTGGGGTTCAGAGTTCATAGCAAATTGTTGAACAATCCTGGATGGTCCAAAAGCTTGGACAGGCTGCTGTTCTGTGAGCTTTTTGCTCCTGTTCTGTGAAAAGATGAGGAGTTTTCACTATAATGTAAGTATACTTACATTATAGTGAAATGTGAGTATACTGTTTAGCTGAGCTGACATTTTTTTATAGCAGATTTGCTAACTGAAGGAAGTAGATTATTGATTCAGATTCTGGCCTCTTTGTCTTGTGGCTGACCAGCATTTTGAATATCACTTCCTTAGAGGAACCTACCTGTTTTAGGGGAGACTTCTAGCAGGTTTATCTCATTTAATCCTTACAGCAGTCTGTTGAAGGGGTGACAGTTGAGAGGTATGTTAGGAATTTTTCAGTGTTTTTTAGACTATGTCACAAAAGCTCAGACTTCGAATACATAGTGAGGTGGGTCTCCTTCTCTGGCTTGCATTTGTAAAAGTTCTGTGTACTCAAGAGTGCTAGGAGACTCTGTAAAATAAAATTACTGCAATTAAAAAATCATTCCAATGAGGTAAAAAAAAATAGATATATCCAAATAGATCCTACTTAAGGAATTTTCTGCAGTTAGCTCAGATATAAGTATGAAAGCTGGGAGTGATCATGGACTGATACAAGTGAAGAGGAGAGAATCTCAAGTTCAGGGCAAAAAGAGTAAATGCAGAAGGGATAGACCCATTTCTAGAGACTAAAGGCATTATGCTTCTAATCATAAAGTAAAACTGGCCTTTTTTTAAAAAAATAAATTTATTTATTCTTGGCTGCATTGGGTCTTCGTTGCTGCATGCGGGCTTTAGTTGCGGTGAGCAGGGGCTACTCTTCGTTGCAGTGTGTGGGCTTCTAATTGCAGTGGCTTCTCTTGGGGCGGAGCACGGGCTCTAGGCGTGCGGGTTTCAGTAGTCATGGCACATGGGCTCAGTAGTTGTGGTGCATGGGCTTAGTTGCTCTGTGGCATGTGGGATCTTCCTGTACCAGGGCTCAAACCCGTGTCCCCTGCATTGGCCACTGCACCACCAGGGAAGTCCCTCACTCTATTTTTTATGCCACCAATCCTCTTCTTTTGCATTTTTCATCCAAGTCCTAAAACTGACCTTTGATTTGCTTCTATTATAAAAAATTATGTGAAGTTACGTTGGAACTAATTTGGAAGCCTAAGATCGTGAGATTGTTCTGAAAATCCTTTTCTAAAAAGGTTCAGATTCATACTGTGGAGCTAGAATTGTTAAACCACTGTCAGTCACGTGCATACCCTTTTTGTCCCATGCCATGCTGGGCCTTTGACATAGGTTACTAAAGCAAGATCCTGTCATGGAGTTTATGGACCAGTGCGAAAAACAGACATATACATAAATTGATAGTTCTAAAGGGCTATTTTGTGTAGTAAAAGTTATGCAGAAGTTATGGTTTAGTTTACTGTGGGGCAGTCAGAGGTGAGTAGGGGCTCAAAAGATGGGTAGGGGCTTCCCTTATGGCACAGTGGTTGAGAGTCTGCCTGCCAATGCAGGGGACACGGGTTTGTGCCCCGGTCCGGGAAGATCCCACATGCTGTGGAGCGGCTGGGCCTGTGAGCCATGGCTGCAGACCCTGCGTGTCCGGAGCCTGTGCTCTGCAACGGAAGAGGCCACAACAGTGAGAGGCCCGTGTACCGAAAAAAAAAAAAAAAGGGTAGTTACCAAATAACCAGAATTGTTGCATGGTTTGCATAGGGAGGTATAAGCAGTCCAGTATTAGTGAAGGGTATATTTCAGTTGGACAGGTAGGTAGGGGTTAAATCATATGAAAGCACTTGGATTTTTACCTGTAGGTGATGACTCTGAAGGATTTTAAGTAAGCAAATAAATGGACAAGTTTTCGTTTCAGATTGCTCTGACAGCAGTGTGGAAAACTGAGGGTAAGAGGAGGATACTAAAGCTTTAATTAATTAAGTTAGGTATTAAGCCCCAGTTTGGTGGTGTGGCCTGGCATAAGTGACCCCATTTGGGGCCTGTGGTTTTCTTTTTAATAATAGGAGTCGGAGCTTCCCTGGTGGCACAGTGGTTGAGAGTCCGCCTGCCGATGCAGGGGACACGGGTTCGTGCCCCGGTCCGGAAGGATCCCACATGCCGCGGAGCGGCTGGGCCCGTGAGCCATGGCGGCTGGGCCCGTGAGCCATGGCCGCTGGGCCTGTGCGTCCGTAGCCTGTGCTCTGCAACGGGAGAGGCCACAACAGTGAGAGTCCGCGTACCGCAAGAAAAAGGAGTCAGGCTTCCCTGGTGGTGCAGTGGTTGAGAGTCCACCTGCCGATGCGGGGGACATGGGTTTGTGCCCCGGTCTGGAAGGATCCCGCGTTCCGCGGAGCAGCTGGGCCCGTGAGCCATGGCCGCTTGGCCTGCGCATCCAGAGCCAGTGCTCCGCAGCGGGAGAGGCCACGGCAGTGAGAGGGCCGTGTACTGCAAAAAAAAATAATAATAATAAAAATAATAGGAGTCATTCACCTAATACTAGAACGAATGAGCATACTTTTAGCTGATCACTTTGAACAACAACTGTAGGTTCATCTGATATCAGGTGGCCTTGGCCTGCAGTGGCTTGAAGCAAGATTTCGGTTCCCTGGCCAGAGATTGAAGTCAGGCCATGGCAGTGAGAGTGCTTAATCCTACCCACTAGACCACCAGAGACAGTGGCCAGTGACAAGGCCCTGGCCTGTCGGTTTTTAGAAATGAATTTCCACAAGGAGATGGAAAGTAGTGAAACAAATGAAGTGTTTATTAGGAGGAAAAAGAGTATGTGTGAATAGACACACACAGGCGGACTCGAAGAGTCATGCCCTCGTGGTAGTTTGAATCACTTAATATGGGGCATTTCTTCCGGGTTTCTTCTGGCCAATCATCTAGCATTGCCTGGCTCTGAGTCCATATTTGGTTTATCTCAGGGTCCTCCCTGTGTGCGTGCATCTCTTAGCCAAGATGGCTTCTAGTGAAGAGGCCTATGGGTAGGTTGACATCATCTACTATGTGTAGTCGGGAAGGTCTCCTTGACGTCAAGGATGAGAAATATGTGGTCTCTTTGTCTCTTATGTGGTCAGGGCTCAGCTCCTCTCTGCCCCTGCCATTACTGTTATCTTAAAGTGTCCACTGGAGGCAACGTCTAGCTATTTACCCTGTTCCTTTTGTTACTTCTATCTGGAAGTGTAAACAGAAGGCTGTCTGTAAATGTCTCCTGTCTCACGTCCAACTGTTAGCCCACACCTGGGTTTGCCTCTTGGTGGGTGTCAAGCCAAATGACACAACCAAGTCAAAGAGGAGGAGAAGGGAGGATTTATTGCAGCAAGTAATAACACTGGGGATCTTTCCCAAAGCAGTGTCTCCCCAAGAGCAAAACTGGAGAAGTTTTAAGCTAAGGGTACATGCATATTCATGAAGGGGCTTGAGCAGAGGAGAATTCAGTCTAGAATTGGGGCACAGGTTGACAGAGTCAAAGTTTTAGTTGAAGTCACAAGGGTCAGGAAAGATCAACATAATTTCTTAGCTTCCAGTTGATCTGGTGGCTGAGCTCTCAAGGCGGGTGGGGATGGTGTTTGAATTCTGCAGAACAACTCAAGAGTGTGTGCCAGGCTAATCCTTACCGTTGAAACAGAACTGGGAGTCTTTATAAGTGATTTATTATCTTTGCGATTGTTGCTACTCTTGCTGGGTTACAGTCGTTTGTTCCTGCATTCTTTTATTTCCTTAAGATCATTAATTACTGAGACCTATTCAAGGGCAAGTGTTGTGGCCAGGATTAGATCACAAAATGACTTAGGCCAGAAATGGCTCATGTCAAGAAAGCCATGCCTGATTCTCTTTCTCCGGGGACCTCCTACCTTATCTGCTTGCACAACCCATCCAAGTGCAACACCGAACATGTTGATTGTATAAGCCAGAAAGCAATACGAAAAAGCTGGTACATCCTTCAGTGTATACCAGACCACGTGCTGCAAATATCCTACTAGAGAAAGGGCTTGGCTGAATTTTGGCTTTGATATCTATCTGAAGCATTCCAGCAGTGGGGCAGATTTGCTGATAATCATACTGAAACCACAGAAATGTGTCTCGGGGCTCCAAGGAGCTCTGGTTCTTTATGGCTCAGCGCAGAAAGAATGCAGCAAGAGGCAAAGTGATAGATAAGTGATTTATTAGAATAGGATGCTTGTGAGGTTACAAGCAACCGGCAAGAAGGGTGCTGCCCCGAGAGCTTAGTGGGCTACAGTTCAGTGATCAAAGGAGAAGTGGGGATGGGGAGAAGACCACCACCTTCCTCATTCTTCAGTAGATGTCAAGCTTCCGTCATCAGTTCCTCCTCCATGTCAGGCGGGGGAGTTTTCCTGTCCCTACATGGTCAAACTGGGGCTGCCGTGGCACAATGGAAATGAGCAAAAAGGCAGTAACAGGGCTTCCCTGGTGGCGCAGTGGTTGAGAGTCCGCCTGCCGATGCAGGGGACACAGGTTCGTGCCCCGGTCCGGGAAGATCCCACATGCCAGGGAGCAGCTGGGCCTGTGAGCCATGGCCACTGAGCCTGCGCATCCGGAGCCTGTGCTCCGCAACGGGAGAGGCCACAACAGTGAGAGGCCAGCGTACCGCAAAAAAAAGAGGCAGTAACATATAGTAAATGTGATAAATCATCTCAGGTTTCAGTATAATGTCACCTTTTCCTTATATTACTGTTTTCAGTGCGTGAGGAGAAGTATGTCTTAGGCATCATCAACTTCCTGAACTTACTGGGTAGGATGTGGGTCTCATTACACCATTGTTTTATTGTTTTGGGGCATGTCTCATGCTTCTGTTGCATGGTTTTGTTGCTAGGCAAGCCTGCTTGGTTTTGTGATTAAGCAAACCTACTTTCTTGGGTGATCGTTAACTTACAGGGGTCTTCTATACTTTTTTATTTACTTATGATTCCTCAGTGGGATTAACTATTTAATCACCTACTTTGTTCCTTTACTCAGTCCCTATCAATACCGGTCCCTGATGGTGTCAGTTTCCACTGCTTTGTGAAGAATCCAAAGTCTGTGTTTCCAGCAGCATCTCTGCTGGGCCGTGTCCTGCAGGCACCTTAGACTCAGACGAATCCAAAACTGAGTTAGTCGACCCCCTTCACCCCAAACCTAGTTCTCCTCTACTCATTTCATTGTCCAAGCCAGAACCCTGAGGGTCCTCCCTGCTACCTTCATCCCCTCATCCGCCAATCGGGTCACTCCAGTCCATTCACCTCCCAGGTGTCTCAGTCCACTCCTCCCATCCCTGCTGCTGCTGCTGCTGCTGCTGTAGTTCGGGCCTCAAGTCTCACTTGGACCATTGCAATAGCCTTGGGACTTCTGTCCTCGTCTCCAATTTCAGCCTCCTTCTGTCCTCGCTCCTTGCAGGAGCGAGTGATCTTTCTAAAACGCGAATCTGAAAACGACTCCCCTGCTTAAAATCCTCTCCTGGTTCCCTCCTGGAGGGAGAAACCCAAGCTCCTCAGTTTAGCAGCAAGTTTTCGGGTGGGGAGTTGGAATGGAGGCGTTCCACCTAGGGCCCCAGGGTCCTTGGGACGAGGGAAAGTCCTGCAGGACCGAGCACCTAGCACCGGCTTCTAGGCAGAGGAGGAAGGACCCGCTGGGGGAGAGCCTTGGGAGGCAGGGGAAGCCGGGCCAGAGCCAGGGCAGAAGGCAGGGCCCTGGGCGTGGGGGGGCGGTGTGGGCGGGGCGTGCGGGGGCGGCTCGCGGCCTCCGGACGGCAGGGGGCGGCCTAGCCCGTGGCGGCGGCGGCCCTGGACGCAGGCTCCGCGTCTTTTGGGCGACAAGGCGACCTCAGACGGCGGGCCGCGTCGGCCGGGCATGGCGGCGTGGAGCCCGGCCGCGGCAGCGCCTTTGCTCCGCGGAACCCGTCGGGTGAGCGCGGGCGGGAACCGGGCTGCTCTCCCCTGGGCGGAAGCTGCGCTGGGACCGCGGGGCCGGCCGCGGCCGCGGAAGTGGTCCACCGAGGGAGGCGCGCTGGGCCCAGGGCCTGCCCTTCATTTCTCTTATTCACTCCCTCGTTGGTTCGTTCATTTAGTGGGCCCGGCTACGGGCACTGGGAGAAGTGTCAGGCTCGGCGCGTGCTGGGGGAGCTCCCGAACGGAGTGGGGGTTGAGGCCGAGGGGAATAGGTAGTCATAATACAGCGGGCACGGAAAAAGCAATGTTGATTTACTGAGCCGAAGACATGGGACTCATAGCCCGGAGTCGCGGCGTGCGTGCCGGGGACTGTTGGCTGGGTCAGGGCTCCGGAAAGTCCGCCTGGCTTCTGTGACCTTGACCCTCCCGAAATCCCATACTCCCGGGGTAGGAAGCCAGCAGAGGGCACTCACCACGCGCCCTGCTAATATTCTCTCCGCCGTTTCTGAGTCATTCTTTCCTCACTTCATCCACTTCTTTCGCTTTCCTCTCACATTCCTCCTCTTGGACCTGCTTCCCCCAAGCATGAAGGGCACTTCTGCTGGTGACTTTCAGAGTGGACAGTCGGCTTTCCGGGGATATTGTCAGTAGATTACTGGTTTAAAGGCCGCTGCCTGCAGATCAGCTGAGATGAGGAAAAGGCTTCTCCCAAGGAGTCAGCAGTGCTAACCACCCTCACTCCTTAGTGATTGCCGCTTCTGCGTGCCACCTGGCTACCCTCTGCCTTTGCCCCCCAGGGCAAGAGGAGGTCCCATTCCCCCCTGCCCCCCAGTCTTACCCAGGCCCACAACTTAAGATTCTGTCCCTGTATACATCACTCAGACAGCCTCCCTCCAGATCTTTCTCCTGACCTGCATTTCAGTTGCCTGCTAGAATCAGGACTTCTTTGCAGGTGCCCAGTACATATGCCTTGAATCGTGTGGTTCTACCCCTGCTCATTCATTCATTCACTCATTCATCCATAACCCAAGTCCTCCTGAGGGCCTGCCCTGGGTGAGCTCTAGAAGACTGCGTTAACAAGACAGACCCAGTCTTGGCCTCTAAGACCAGTTGGTGAAAGAGTCAATGCACAGGGCATTTTAAAGGAGGCGCTCTGAGGTTCTATAACCCAGGACCCTGCTCTGGGCCGTCAGAAAAGGCCTGAGGATGGGCAGGACTGAGGAGGTGAAGGGATGTTACCTTCAGCACCAGCACTTGATGAACAGCGCTCCCTCCACCCGCCTTCCTCCTCCAGTTAGGGATGCCTGGTACTACTCCCTTTGTAATGATACCATTATCTGGGAATCTTTCCTGACTTACTTCAAAAGGCACTGTTACTTTGGCACCAAGAAGCCTGTCTAACAAAGTCCAAAATCTTTGGCCTGACATTGAAGGCCTGCCATGCTCTATTTTCAGTCTCCCTTTTCAGCATGTGCTCAGCCCAGCCAAGGGGCTGCTGACATGGTTTTGTGCTCTTTCATCCATAAGGGTTGAGACACATTCCCATCAGGAGCACTGGGTCCTTAGGGTAGCCATTGGGGGAGGGGGGAGTGTTACTGTCAGTGGTAAATAATCTAAAAATGTTCTGACTTCAGGTCCTTTAATAGAATTCTGTTTCTTCTCCCAGTAAGAATTGCAAAGGGTAGCTGGCTTATTGAGCAGTAGGTCACAGGGTTACACCCCACTGGAGAGAATGTAGAATGTTAATCAGGCTTAAAGGGTGGGTGGCATTTGGCCCCATCAGTACATGGTCAGTGGCATGCTGGCCTAAGCAGGGCATGCCTGAGCCAGGCTGCTGCCCGGCCTCTCCTGACTCTGCATCTTATTAAGGGATCCAACCTTGGCATATTACTTAGTGCTTCAGGCGCCTCACTTATTAAACCGTCATCATGTTAGTGTCTCACTATCATGAGAAGTTAAACACTTGTTGAATTAAGTTGGGGCCCTTGTTATCTCTAGAGTCAAAGTGAGTTATTTACAACTCCACTCCCCCCTCAAAAAAAGTTTATTCTGCATCCTGGAGAGCTTAAATGGACATCAGACACCATGCAGGCCCCCTGACTTAGCTCAGGGCCCTGCCTTGCAGGGGAGGGCAGGGGGGGCCTGCACAGTGACTCTCCTCTGTTCTGTGGCAGCTTCCTCTTCTCCACTGTGCCCAGCGTATGTTTGCCTCGCAGACTGAGGGGGAGCTCAAAGTGACCCAAATTCTCAAAGAAAAATTTCCTCAAGCTACAGCTATCAAAGTCACTGACATTTCAGGTAAGGTTTTCTCTCATCTTTCCCACAGAGTTTGGTAAGATTTTACCCGCTGGAGGGGTAGAGGGCAGGAGGCTTGAATGGAACTCGCCATCAGTGGCTTCTCAATACATGTGGCTTTTAGACACATAGACCTTGGCCTCTCCCGCTGGAAGGGTGGAGGTGGGGATGCAGAAACATTGGTGGGGAGCTGCGAGGACTTGTGGTTGCCAGCTTGGCGCAGCTCAGATTTAGGTCTCTCTCAGTCACCCTGGGGCTCCGGTCCTTTAATTTGACTTTGAGATGAGCCAGACTTTAATTTCCCCACATTCTTCTGACACCCTAGAATGCCAGAGCTAGAACAGACTCCAGGAAGACGAGCCCAGAGAGGTCTAAGAACCTGCCTAGCCCTTCACAGGGCATAGGTGGCAGAGCCAGAACCCAGGGCAGACTCTGTCCTGAGCCCAGTGACCAGCCCCAGACAGGCCCTGCCTTTCTCAGATGGCTGCTGGCACCTCAAAGTTCAGGCTGACTGTGAGTTAGGAGCAGGCTGGGATATCAACTTCTGCCCACACCAGACGGGGAAGATAAGGCCTTTATCTAGACACACATGTGGAAGAGCTGGCCAGGGGTGGCATCTCCCACACCCAGACCCAGTCTTTGTCACTCTGCATTGCTCGAGGGCTCACTGGCTTCCCTGGGAACATAACATTTACAAGGACAGGGAGAAAGTTTAGAAAGTAGTTTTACTCTGGACACTATAGGAAATTAACCCATCTAAAGATCTGTTGGAATGGTAGGTTGGGTGAGCCCTCTGCAGGGGTCCCAGGGCAATGCTGAGGTCTTTTTTTTTTTTTTTTAATTTATTTATTTAATTTAATTTATTTTTGGCCGCGTTGGGTCTTCATTGCTGTGCGCGGGCTTTCTTTAGTTGCGGCGAGCGCAGGCTACTGTTCGTTGCAGTGGGCGGGCTTCTCATTGTGGTGGCTTCTCCTGTTGCGGAGCATGGGCTCTAGGCGCGTGGGCTTCAGTAGTTGTGGCTTGTGGGCTCTAGAGCGCAGGCTCAGTAGTTGTGGAGCACAGGCTTAGTTGCTCTGCGGCATGTGGGACCTTCCCGGACCAGGGCTCGAACCCGTGTCCCCTGCATTGGCAGGCGGATTCTTAACCACTGTGCCACCAGGGAAGTCCCAGTGCTGAGGTCTTGATGTCACCAGTCTTGTACCTGCCTCAGGCCCAGTTAGGGGAGAGCTGGAACTTGACCTCCAGTCTCACTCTGCCCAGCCCTGGGTAGAGTGCAGAAAGGGGATCAAGGCTAGGAACCTTGGTTTAGCCAAAGCTTAGCCTCCTAGAACCCATGAAAAAAGCTTAACAAAGCCTATTGAGTTCTTTCTTGCCGCTTTGTGTCATGCTGGAGCAGCACATTTTATTATCATCAGTCATCAGCACTAGCTTTCCAGCCATGTGGAGACAAAGCTCGGGTTGGGGGTGGATGGGTCCACACAAGCTCTGCCTTGAGAGCATCCCCAGACAGCCACCCACTCCCTGCCGCAGCCCAGGGGGAAACCCTTAATGCTGCTTGTAGAGCAGGGGCGCTGGAGAGCCCAGCTCCGTGACCAGCATGTTTTCACTGTTTATTGTAATGCTGTGTCCCTGTCTCTCACGCTTCCTTGTTCCTTTTATTTTGGATAGTATTGCACGTGGTTTTTGAATCACATTTTAGTGTGTTTTTGCATTTTTTAAAATACCAATTGCTAGTCCTTTGGGAGGTGGAGCACTGAAATTCAGTCCCTCCCACCTTCTTCCATGGCATTTGCTGGCTTAATAAAAGGAAATAGTAGGAAAACCTACATTTCCTAGGCTTTACATGTTTTGTGCCTTATCTTTCCTACCCCAAAAGCAAAATTCTGGGCAGTGCAAGTGCCTTACAAAAGGAAGAGCATGTTTTGGATTGAGGCAGCCTGCCAGGAGGAGGACATGGTCAGATTGTAAGCCATGATCCTCTAACAATCTTAGCAACTTTCTACAGAATGATAACATTCAGACCTTCTTTGGATTGTGTGGTACTTACTTCAAGGACATAAGGAACTGTGGCTGCTGTAACTTAATAATTGAAACACTTTCAAATCACATTTATTTCAGGAGGCTGTGGGGCCATGTATGAAATTCAAATTGAATCAGAAGAATTTAAGGAGAAGAGAACTGTCCAGCAGCACCAGATGGTAAATCAGGTCAGTAGAGGCCTTGCCACTGGTCTCCGCATCTGAAAGGGCCTGCAAGTGGGGATGGTATTGTACCACCAGTCCTAGGAAAGAATAATGCAATACCACAATCATGTGAACAGGACTCAGGATCTGAGAAAAACATAAACAAACTATCTGGGATTGGATTGTAGGCAGATATGAATTTTATTCAAAATTGAAAACAAGCCACCCAATAGTTATTTTGCATTTCCCTGTATAGTGCTACCGATGTTTACTGTGTACTGTTATTGTTGCATATTGAATAGTATTTGTAAACACAGGAGTACTAAAATATATATGTTTTTGTAGATTTGAACATTTTTTAAAGCCTCTTTTAGGACTACTAAAGTAGTCCTAAATTGGATAAATTGAAGGATGGCCTGATTGAGAATTGCTCCAGCTGCCCTGGACCCAGTGACAACAGCAGGGGTCCGGAACATCAGATTAAACCAGACTAAGGCCCAACGTATTCATTTTCTATGCTTATTTTACTTGGAATTTATTCCAGCCTTGACCCTTGGGCCTATGTCTATAAACTCACCCCGTTCAGCCAGTGTGTTTGACATCATTCTGGAAAGTTGCACTTTGTGAACTAGTTTAACTTTTGTAAAGCACAGCTCTGGTCATGAAAGTCGAGTCCAGGTGTTCCAGACTGCTCTTCCAGGCCTTTCCCCACCCTTCTTGGCCTAGAGTCTACCTCTGAGCCCTGCCCATTGGTCTCTCCATGCATCTGGACCTTTGTCCAGATCAGACCTCCTACCTGGGCTGCCCCTCCCTCACTCCTCTGCCAGGCTCAAATGCTGTCTTCCCACCTGCCTGGCAGGGAATGAATGCCCTCCACCGCCTGACTCCAGGCTTTTCTGGCTTGTGTCCTGGAAACTTAGGTCCCTGCCTCCATCCCTTGGCCCTGCGAGCCCTTTGTGGTCTGGTTTCTTGTTGGATCCATCTTTGGATTCCTCGTGGAGTCCAACTTCACTTGGATGTGGGCACATACAGCCCTAAGGCGTGCTGGTGGTCTGACTGGGCAATCTGGGGTGGAACAGCAACCACTTCTGTCCTCCAGAAGCACTTCTAGCCCCATGTGATCCCAGGGATTGGAGCCAAGGTAGAAGACAAGGCAGGGAAGACCCAACTGGCCCAGATCATCCCCAACTGGTAGGACTTTGTTATCAAAACTACTCAGGCTGCCTAGTGCAACTGGGCTCCTGGGGGTGCTGTTAAGTACAGCACATCCCCTGGCCTGAAGCCATGGTTACAGGGATGCAGGTTCTGGAGTTGGACTGCCCACATTTCAAATCTGGGCTCTGCTACTTTCTGCTGTGTGACCTTGAGCAAGTTACTTAATCTCCCTGTGCCTCAGTTTCCTAATCTGTAACAGGGAGAGTAATAGGATTTGCCTCAAAGGGCTCTTTTGAGGATTAGTGGTAAAGTCATGTAAAGCACTGAGAACAGTATCTGACACATGCTAAGTCCTTCATAAATGTCAGCTGCTGTCACCATCATCATCACTGTTACCTATAAATGCTGTGAGGAACCTGCCACAAGTTCAGGGGGCAGCAGTTTTCCTCTGCTTGGGAGAATGTCACCTACATCATCTTGGGCTCAAGGTTTCCTTTGGGCCCCTACTGAACATGTACCTTCCCTGGCCCCGTCCTTGCTGGAGAACCTTGCTCGTTTGTCTGTCATTGCCCTGGAAGCAGACTATGCAGGCCAGGTCCAGGTCTGTTTTCTTTTTCTTTTCTTCTTTTTTTTTTTTTGTAATTTTTATTTTATACGGGAGCATAGTTTATTAACAATGTTGTATTAGTTTTAGGTGTACAGCAGAGTGATTCACTTATACAACCCAGGTCTGTTTTCTTCACTGCTGTGTCCCCAACACCTAACAAAGGACCTGGTACATAAAACAGCTCAATCAGTGTTTGTTGAGAGTTTATAGAGAGTAAGGAGAGCTGGCCTGGGTTTTCTAATTGATTTACAGAGAAATTAAATGTTTAATGCCTGAAAGGCTTTCCACTTCAGAGAATTCACCTCCTGGCATTGGTGTACTTTTAACCTGGAGCAGCTACTGCCTGGGTTACCATAGCAGCCGCTTTGCTGGGCCAAGCACTGCTTGCCGTGGGGTGGGTGAGGCAGGAGGCAGTGGCAGAGGGCATCACCGCCATATGCTTTGGGCCAGGCCCCAGTGATGGCAGGATGATGAGGATTCCTTCCCCATCCATCCTGCCTCTGCCCTGGGGAGCAGCCACACAGAGGAGAGCAAGCGCCGTGTTCCCTCTGTGTCGGGCGAGCTGGTCCATCCCAGCTCCGCACGTTACAGTGCGACTAGAGCTTCAGATTCCTCGTTGGTGAAGACCACGTGAGGTGCTGGCCACACGTGCCCGCCTTGTGCTGGCATGGGAAGGGCGTTTGGTAAATAGCAGTTGCCCTCTCCCTTTCTCTGCCCTCTTTCCTGTCTGTTGTCCATCATCCAAGGGTGCCTCTGCCCTTGCTCCCCTACTCAGAACCCTTCGCTGGGCACCCTGGTTGCCCATGGAGCCCGTTCCACCCTCATCTGGGATTTCTGATCCTCTTTGTGGTCGGCCTCAGTCTCCCCTCCATGGGCCTGACTCAAAGCCAGGCTTTTCCTGGTGAATTGCAGCAGGTTCCCAGCCTTTCCTCACCTGCTCTCCTGGGCCCTGTGCCTGCTGCACCTCCGGCCGTCCCGCTCCTGGGCTACCTCCTGCACAAACGGCCAGTGCGGTAGCAAATGCTTCTTCCTAACAGTACCCGCAGCAGCGCTGAGCTGGCTTGTGGTCTGGCAGCATCCATCACAGTCTGTGCTGAATCCATTTCTTGTGGGCTTGAGTTACTTTCCTTACCTTTTTTATCATTTTCCCATGCCTTTTTCATTTGTGTCCCCAGCACCCAGTATAATGCCATGGGCATAGTGGGTGCTGAAAAATGTTTACCTACTGTACATCTTATAAACTGTGGGACTTTGGCCAAGTCATTTCCCTACTAGGGCCTCAGTTTCCTGACCTATTTAAAGTGACCCAAGTGATCTCTAAGGCCCTCTGTAGCTGTAAGATCCTGTGACCTGTGTTGGGGAGCCCTCTGAGGGCTGCAAGAGAGTGGGGAGAAGGCCCTGGAAGGGGAAGTGCACAGGGCTTAGGGATCAAAGCCTGGATGGTTTCTCTGTCCAGGGTCTTTCATGTGAAGCTGTGACTGGGCCCTCATCTAGCCACAGAGGCTTTAAGAATTGTGGCCGAGACACAGGGACAGCCTCTAGGGAACATTCCATGCCTGCAGAAAGCAGAGAGCATGTGGCTCAGGGCGCTGTGTTTCCCTCTAGCAGCAGTGACATGAGGCTTTTTCCAGGGGCATTTCTGCTTATCTGCAGAGCTGAGGGGCTTATTTGTGAATATGGAGATGGTGGGGCAGCTCATTGGCTCCCAACACAACCACAGCTCCTGGCATCAGGGGTGGCCAGATGTCAGGATTCCCTGGGTTCAGGTTCTATCTCACTTGCTGTTACTCACGTGCTGACTTTGGACAAGGGATAAACTCTATTTCTTTTTTTTATCAAAGATGGAGATAGGACTAGATTATCTCTAAGGATCCTTCTGACTCAATAAACTTGACCGCATGTGTTAGTATTCTCTTTGTTGTAAGTGGCAGAGACAAAGTTAAAACGAGCATTAGCAAACAAAGGTAATTAATTGGCCCATGTAATGAAATTATCTAGATTCAGGGTCTTAAGTTCGTCTGCTTGTTCTTTCATATTCTCTTTTTCTGAGCTTCCAGTTTCTGTATGTTGGCCTCATTTTCTCCTACTGGAGATGGGCTTTCTCTTCTTGGTGGGGAACAGGACTCCAAGTTGCCTCCAAGTGACAATATTCCAGTATGCAGGCATACCTCAGGGATATTGCAGGCTTGGTTCCAGACCATGAGGATAAATCAAGCACATGAATTTTTTTGGTTTCCCAGTGTATATAAAAGTTATGCTTACACTATATTGTATCTATCAAGTGTGCAGTAGCAATATGTCTAAAAAATAAAAAACTATATATCTTAATTTTAAAATACTTTGCTAAAAAATTCTAATCATCATCTGATAATACAGGGATGCCACAAACCTTTAGTTTGTGAAAAAACACAATATCTGCAAAATATAGTAAAGCAAAGTGCAATAAGACAGGGTATATCTGTGGTGACCAAGAGAGAAGGCTCTACACTGAAAAATCCCAGGGAAGACTCTGATTGGCCCAGTTTGAGTCATGTGCCTCCCCTGGACCAGTCAGGCTGGTCCAGGGGCACATAGCTACCTCAGTACAGGTCAACTGGTAGTCCCACCAGCAGTACACAATTAAAGTGGAAAGGGAGAAGGGAGATTGCTGGATAGACTGGAAAAAAATGTCTACCCCACTGTGATGTCTTGGGCCTAGTATAAAAGGACTTAGACTCTCATGCCTCATTCAGGTCCTGTAGTGTGTCTCCTGGTACTGCAAGAGCTAAATATCTATTTGATTGTGGTTGCCCATTTACACTTGGGCCCTGACATCATTTGTAACCTTAAACAAATCTTGTAATTTACAATTTTATTTTCTGATTTAGAGTAAAATTGGGGAATTGGTGCTGATTAGTGTGGTTTTATCTTTTTATTTAAAAAAAATTTTTTTTACATGAAGCTATATATTTTCTTTTATTCAAGTAATTTTTTAAAATTTTGGCTGTGCTACTCAGCTTGTGGAATCTCAGTTCCCCAACCAGGGATTGAACCCAGGCCTCTGCAGTGAAAGCGTGGAATCCTAACCACTAGACCACCAGGGGACTCCCAGTGTGGTTTTAAAGAACAGCTGTTCTTTGCTCAAAATAGCAAAATAAAAAACAGCCTGAAAGTTCTTCATTAGGGGACAGGCTAAAAAGTTACGATACATATAATGGAATGCTATGCTGATACAAAAAAGAATGAGGGCATGCTTTGTGCCTGATGTGGAAAGATCCCCAGTGTTAGGGGAAAAGAGAGTGCAGAACTGTGTTTGAAATACTATCATTTGTGTTTTAAAAAGGTATTGGCATGGAATATATATTAATATTAGTTTGAATATGCATTTTTAAATCCTTGCAAAGATGCACATGAAAATACCAACAGTTCTCTATTTGGTTTGGAGGTGGAAACTGGGGGACAGGTGTGGGAGGGAGACTTTACTGCATGCCTTTTATGCCTTTTGATTTTTGAGCCAGCTTAAATACTGATTCCAAAAATAAAAAGGAAACATTGTTAAAGAAAGTGTGTGCAAAGTTTCCTACAGAGATAGAGCTATATAAAAATACTCCCATAGAGACTTATTGTAATCAGTGTCAAATACAAAACAATGATGATGCTCTTCTGCTTCCTTAGGCACTAAAAGAAGAAATCAAAGGTATGCACGGACTGCGGATATTTACCTCTGTCCCCAAACACTGACCACGCCTTGGCTGCGTAGATGTTGCTGCTGAAACCTTGGATGTATCTTATTGCCACCATTCTTTCCTAGGCATATGACAAAAAATTTATCTATTTTGTTCATGGACATTTCCATATTGTAATTATAGAAGAATATGATATCTATTTAGATGTTAATTAAAGGCAACAGACAACTAAAAATTTTTTCATTACAAAAATATTTATTTAATCCTGCTCTGTGCTAGGCAACATTCTTCTTTTTTTTTTTTAATATTTATTTATTTATTTGTGCTGAGTCTTAGTTGCAGCACAGGGGCTCCTTAGTTGTAGCTCACCTGCTCCTTAGTTGCGCCACGTGGGCACCTTAGTTGCAGCTTGAGGGCTCCTTAGTTGTGGCATGCGAACTCTTAGTTGTGGTATGCATGTGGGATCTAGTTCCCCAACCAGGGATTGAACCCGGGCCCCCTGCATTGGGAGCGAGAAGTCTTATCTGCTGCGCCACCAGGGAAGTCCTGGCAACATTCTTAATATGGGGATAATGTAATTAATAAGAAGCAGACCAAGAAAGACTATATGAAATTTTTGAACAGTCATGAGTAATGCTTTTAGTCCCTTTGCTTCAGAAGCATGTCCTTTTGTTCAAAGTGGTCTTATCTTTGAACAATTCTGTCCTGATGCTAGAGGCAGAATGGGGTGCCAGCTTCCTTGTCTTGTCAAGAAACTTTGTTTCTCCTCCTCTGTGAAACTGCTCAGGTCCCTTAATTTTACCAAAAAGAAAAGGAAAGACCCTTTGGTTTTGCTCTTCCCTTAGTTCACCACTCTGTTTCCCTTTCCTTCCAAACTTCTTACAAGAATGATCTTGGACCCTCAAGTTTCTTACTTCCTGGAGTGAACTCTGAGGAGTGTGGGCTGCCTGGATCAGGGTCTTCTTCACGTTTGAAGATCCCCCACCCTTTGCATCTTGGTGGGAGGTTGAGCCCGCCTCCAGTGTCAGAAGCTAAAAAGGCTTGCTTTCCTAGCTCCTTGGCAAACACGGCACAGGCAGATGATCTAGACTCAGCCAGATGGATCTGCCTTGAACTTTGCGTTGGGAGCAAGTGACGCTGAGAAGTGGGGCAGTGGCGTGTCCATTTTGGCAGCTGTGGCAGCAATGTCCAGTGTTCTGGGAGGTGTCGGTGTTATAGGCCGCTGTCTCGAGTCCATGGTGGTAGTCACTGTGTCTGCAATATGATCTGGGCTCTGGCCAGTTTTCCTCTCCGGCCCATTTTCAGAAGCTGCTTCATCAATGTTCCCAGAAATTCTATGATTATCCCCATATCCTTTCACTGAATTCTTTTCTGCTCACATCGGCCTGGTCAGTATCTGTTGCTTACAACCGAGAGCTCTGATGGGTTCACCCGCCCCTCACAGTGTGGCTCCTGCCCTCCTGCTCCCATCTCTCCACTGGACAGCTTTATGAGAAATCACATCCACTGCCTCTCTCAGTCCTCCACATGACCTGTCGCCATAGCGATTGCAGGTTGACCATCCACTCCTTCCTCAAACGCCTCCTTTGTGTTTCATGGAACTGACCATCAGAGAAATCACTGGTCACTATCAGTTCTTAAGATCCCTCTTACCTCCCTAAGAAATAAAAGTATGTAGGTAAAACAACCTTAAGCCCCAGAGCTTTGGAGCAGCACAAATTTTAAATATTCTGTTCACATACAGTGCCCTCATTTTTTGGTTTAAAATTATTCTCTAACCCCACAGTCTGGGGGAGGGATTGGTGTCCTGCCAAGGCAGAACTGCCTTTTACATGGAATAGATTCACTAAGTTGTATCAGATTTGAAAAGACAGGATAAAACAACTCCTGAGGGCCCAGGGCACCTCCAAAAGACCTAGACACCCCACAGGACAGCTTTTAGGTGGTATAGTGAGGGAACACCCAAGTCCCAGAGGCAAGAAGAAGGCAGTGGTCAGTGAGAACAGAAAGACCACAGAATTAGATACATGTTGATTACTTGTGTGGAGCGTAAGTGTCCTCCTCCTGAGGGTGGGCTGGACGTAGTGATCTGCTTCTAAAGAACAGATTAAAGTGGAAGTGACTGCAGCTTCAGACACTAGGTCATAAAGGGCACTGTGGCTTCCTCCTTGCTCTCTTGGATTGCTTGCTCTGGGGGAAGGTAGCTGCCATGTTGTGAGGACACTCAAGCAGCCTGTGGAGAGGTCCATGTGGTGAGGAGCCAAGGTCTCTTACCAACAGCCAATGAAGTAGGCCTGCCAGCAGCCCATAGAGAACTGAGCCTTCTGCCAAGACAAGAGCCATTCATCTTGGAAGTGGATCCTTCCAAGTGTGTCACAGCCAAGCCTTCAGAAAACTGTAGCCCCAGCTGACACCTTGACTGCAAACAGCTGGAACCACTCAGCTAGGCTACTCCTCAATTCCTGACCAATAGAAACTGTGAGATAATAAATGTTTGTTGTTTCCAGCCATGGAATTCCGGGGTGAATGTTTATGCAGCAATAGGTAACTGATACACTTGTGCATTACTAGGAGGACACTGGGGATTACACATATTGAAGGAAGGGTTGAACAGCCAAACCTCAGAAAGGACAGGGTTACAGCTAAATGTCAGGAACAGGAACACCACCGCCACTGGGGCTCCTTGCCTCTCCTGTCTGCTTCTCTCTGCAGATCAGCTTTATTGTCTCCTACTGTAAATCAGCGTCCACCACATGCTGCCAGTATACAACCGACTCTACTGCCAGTAGCTCTTAATTTTTATATCTTAATGTGCAGATCATGAGAAAGACAGACTGTCCTTCCAACTTCCACTTCAAAGGATGCCAGGGAGGGCCTTTGATCAGCCTGTCATGAATCAGGAGCTACCTGGAGTCCGGGAGTCACAGTACACTGCAGCCTCTCTCTGGACTCGGGTTTGGAGTGGAGGGAGGAACAACTGCCAAAAGAAGTAGGGGTTCTATTCTCCAAAGCAGAGACTGGGGACGAAACAACAGGAATTCTCAACTGGAGGAAAAGGTGAATGGGAGAACAGGAAGAAAAGACCTCATAGGAGTGTGGAGACACTAGAGAAACTGGGACTCTTGCCTCTGCTTCATCACACCCCCACCCCAGAGGACTCTTCAGACCCAGTGAAATGTGTCAGTCCTACCACCTCACATGTCTGCTCCCAAATATGGCAAGAACTTTTTAATGTACCCCCCCGCCCCCCGTCAAACACACACACATACACAGTTGTTCTTACCCACAAATTAGAAGGCAAGTTGGGAGAGGAATGACTGGGTTTCTTTTTTAGTTGACTGAATAAGAAGAAATTGTTTCATGTTAGCAGCCACAGTATATACATTGCATCTGATACAGCCAACTCCTAGAGTTTAAGTGCTACTTACGGAAACTGCTGAATTAACCTGAGACATTTTCTGAGTCAAGGGTCCTTTTGAAGACAGTGTGCAGTTTTCCAGTGGAAAATCCAAAGTGTCCTAGGGTAGGTGATTGCTAGCTAGGCAAGTCAACCTAAGTAAGAGACACTGCCGGGTCCCAGGCCTGTTTTGTTCCATAGGTTCCTGTGGTGCCCCTCTCACCCCTGATTAGAGCACCCAACTAGCAGTTGTGGGATAAGCTGGCCTGCAACCTGGGAGGGGATTAGGGCCACAAAGCCCCACCCAGACAATGGCAGTGGCAGGGGATCAATAGATTCAATTTCCTTTCATGGGAATCCAAACTGGAAAGGGTAAATGACCAAAGGACAGATAATGGTTGGTGGAAAGCTCTGGGAAAACAAATCTGGTTCAAATCTGGAAATACGGAGAGAATCAGTCAAGGAGAAGCGGAAGTTGAAAAAAAACCGGCCTGGGAGCTGTCATGAGGGGCAGTGGCAAGTCCAAGTTAAGAGAAAGTCAACACTAGGAAATAAAGACAGCGATTCTCAACCTACTTCAAGTCACTACTACCTCGGGTATTTTAAAAATCCCCATACCTGGTCCCTGCCAGGTCTAAGAGACCAGCTAGCGAGGGGTGGGGAGAGTGGATTCCAGAGCCCAAGTTTAAGACAGACTCCCTTAGTGGCCCAGGAGTCGGGACCCACCCCCCACCCTAGACCCCTCACCTCTGCCCCCCAGACGGGTGAGGCCTGCCCTGCCCAGCCCCTTTTCCCTCTAGGGAGCTGCTGCACAGAGGGCAGGTGGCCAGCTCACCTCCGCCCCCACCGTCTAGGGGGAGCCACCCCCAGGCCCCTAATTGCGCAGAGTAAAGCGTGGCAGTGCGCGACGCCCCCCAGCCAGGTGCAGCTCCGACCTAACCTGGGCCGAGGGCACGCTGCCCTGGGCGGGATCCGACCCGGGAACCAGGCCAAAGAGCAGGGCCTCCACCAGCCGCGACGGTCTCGGGGGAGCAGAGACGGCCGCCTTCCCGCCCTGCGCTTGCTTGCGACGACTCAGACACGCCGGCCGGCGCGCGGCGGAGACTCGGGCTGGGGTCCGTGGCCACGGCTCCGCGCCGCCGAAGACCCAGCTCCCTCCACCCCAACCTCTGCGGGGCTCCCGGCGCCCCTCGCCCGGCCGGCGGGGTCTCTGCTGCTCGCCCGCCGAGCCACGCTTTGGACGCCTTTTTATTTGCATTTGTTGTGGGGGTGAAGTCTGCCGTTAGGCACCTCATTTCACGGAAGTGAGCTCTTAGGCTGTGGTAAAATACCCTGACACTGTGGATTTATTTTTTAAAATTAATTATTTATTTTCGGCTACATTGGGTCTTCGTTGCTGCGCGCGGGCTTGGGCTTTCTCTAGTTGCAGCGAGTCAGGGCTACTCTTCATTGCGCTGCGCGGGCTTCTCATTGCTGTGGCTTCTCTCGTTGCGGAGCACGGACTCTAGGCGCGCGGGCTTCAGTAGTTGTGGCTCCCGGGCTCTAGAGCGCAGGCTCAGTAGTTGTGGCGCACGGGCTTAGTTGTTCCGCGGCATGTGGGATCTTCCCGGTCCAGGGCTCGAACATGTGTCCCCTACGTTGGCAGGCGGATTCTCAACCACTGCACACTGTGAATTTAAAAGAACATTTATGCACTTTAATTTTTTGAGGATAATATAATACTTATAAAAGAGGCAGATAAGAGGGTACAAGTAAAAGGTGCCAGATGGTTTCATTTCTTTTAGAATAAGAATAAAAACAAACAATCATGTTGACCTTTATTCAAACACAGTTTATTCAGAACCCAAGTGTCTATAGTAGTCTCATGTGTCTCATCCAGCAGGCAGCCTCTCCGGCAGTTATGAAAATAAAAAGGTCGTTAGGGAGCAGAATAATCAGCTAAACAAATGGATAAAAGAGTAAAAAGTTAAAACAACTGAAGTTCAGGTAATCACTTTAGGTTTTTGTTTTTTATAAGCAGTTTTTAGAACAGTTTATATTGAATGTAAGTGTTTTTAGAACAGCTTTAGATTTACAGAAAAAAATGAGATAGTATGGAGAGTTCCTCTGTACCCCAGTTTCCCCTATTATTAACAGCTTACATTATTATGGTACATTTGTTAGTTAACCCCGATACTGATACAGTATTACAAATTAAAGCCCAAAGTTTAGTCACATTTCCATCGTTTTCCATAATGTCTTACCCAGGTATCCCCTCCACAGCACCATATTACTTTTAGTCGTACAGTCGCCTTAGGCTCCCCTCTCCCTCAAAACAGTTTCTCATAATTTCCTTGTTTTTGGTGACTCTTTAAACAGCAGTATATTCTGTGCGGCGAATTATAGATGTGTTTGATTGAAAGCACTTTTAAAAACAAAAACAAAACCACAAAAGGAGGCATAATCCAGTTGGCCAATTGAAAGTTATTCTAAACATTTTGGCAAACATTAATCACATGTTAGACACCACACCGAAAAAGTGCCCTAGCATTATTAAAAAGAAAACAAGTGCCCTGAGTTTTGGACCTCAGGAAGTAACAGCTTCACCCAAACAGGAGGAGTTTAAAGAAATGCATTGTCTGGGGTGAGGTTTGGTAGATTTATAAACAAGGTTAGGGAGGAAAGACTTCAACACACACATTATTAACCTGTAAGTGAAACTGCAGAACACGCTTCAGGGCTTAGTAGAGCATAGGTTCTTCTGTCTCCACGCAGAAAGAATTCAGTGAGAGGCAGAATGACAGGTAAGGAAAGAGTTTATTAGACTAGGACCCTTGTGAGGGGTACAAGCAGGCAGGCAAGGGAGTGCTGCGCCGAAAGCTAGGCGGGCTACATTTTTATAATCAAAGGAAAAGCGGGGAGAGAAAGAAGACCACCTTCTTCCTCATTCTTCAGTAGATGTCAAGCTTCTGTCATCAGTTCCTCCTCCATGTCACGCGGGGGAGTTTTCTTGTCCCTACATGGTCATGGTCAAACTGGGACTGTCATGGCACAATGGAAATGGACAAAAAGACAGTAACATATACTAAAGTATGGTAAATCATCTCAGGTTTCAGTATAATGTCATCTTTTCCCTGTATTTTTGTTTTTAATATGCTCAGAGGAGCATGTCCTAGGAATCATTAACTTACTGACCTCACTGGGCAGGATGTGGGTCTCAGTTCACCATTGTTTTATTATTTGGGGGCATGTCTCATGCTTCTGTTGCATGGTTTTGTTGCTAAGCAAGCCTGCCTTCTTCAGTGATCATTAACTTACAGGGGTCTCCCATACTTTTTTTTTCTACTTACAGTCTCCTAGTGGGATTAACTATTTAATCACCTACTTTGTCCCTTCACTCTGTCCCTATCATAAGTGTGTTATTATTAACCTGTAAAATAAAAGAAGAAAACTTTATAATCAGGCTGAGATTTTTCTTCTTTTATTTAACAGAGAACTGTTGGAAGAAAAGAATATCTTGGGTGGAAAAGGAAATTCCTGATGCTTTGGAAATTGTTCAATACCTTTCCTAATACTTCAGGCACTGACTAAAGGAACTGCAGCTACAAAATATCTTGAACTGTAGTCAATGTCCCATATCTCCATCTGTTTTTGGTGTGGAGGCAATGGCTTAAAATAATGATCATAAGTTTATGCACACAACACTTGCTCTATACAAACAAATCGAGCTATTTTCTGAATCAAATCTGCACAATCCTAAAGAATAAAAAAACTTCAAAAAACAGGATGTTTTTCAAGGCAGGCTTTTTAAAAACTAATGTTGACTTGGCCTGTTCTAGGCTTTTTCTGGTAGTTAACAATTTGGAAGTGAGCTCATAATCTGACATAAGAAGGTCAGATTATAATACCTTTGGTCTCCCATTCATTTGGTTAAATGCCAGAAGCAGTTAGTCCACTAGTTTAATGAGCATTACGGCTCATTAAAACAAACCTCCCTCATTTAAGGGTCAGCTGATTTTCTTGATGCAATACTTGAAAAGGAGAACTGAAGGAAACAATCCCCTGAAGAGGTCTGGATCAAGACAGGTGGCTTTATCAATATCATGTCAGTAAAGGCATAATAATGCAAAAGAAATTTTAATTATAAAATTTTAAAAATTATATATGTAGTTGTAAGTTGGGCTGTCATTAAGTACAGTCCGCTATATCTCACTTTGGTAGCCAGTGTAAAATGTAAGCTGACTGCAGCTAACTTACCTTGAAACACAGGCCATCCAGAGCAACAAGTATGAGTCCCTCCTGCCATTTTCTGATCCTCTGATATGAGCTTATGAAATGAGCCCATAGAGGCAAGAAGCTAATTTTCCTATCTAAATGTAGGAAAGACATGAATAAATATTTTTCAAAGCCAAAAAAAAAAAGGATATGTCTCAACCTGACACCTTCCTTCTGACCCATTTATAGCTGGGTCTTTATTGAGCATAATCAAACACTCGATTTGGCGGCTGACTATGCGTGTGACCAGTTTCACTATCCATCCTCCCGCTTCAGTGCCAATTTAAGAATGCAAATCCTATGAGGCCAGATTTCTTTAAAGATGGTGAGAAATGTTTATTTTATTCTGGCTAAAGTTAATCACATTTTCTGAAGTGGGCCCTTACATTTACTACTTTTTAAAAATTTCAGTAACTAAAAATTTAGATCTTAAAGATGGGAATGATTTAAAAATCTACCCTTTGGAAACAGTGTGCTGCGCTCTTAGTCTGTGTATGTCTGTAGTTATCACCACACTGCATTCAAATTATAGCCCGGCCTGGGGAAGTGTGAGCTGAACACAGCTTCTCCTGCCACCAAACCTCCAGCTGAAACAGAACCTAGGTGACTGAGAAGTGGACATGTGCTGTTTTCATGTAAGTGTGTCTGTACAGCACTAGAATATCTGATCTGCAGTTGGTGGAGAGCTCAGCTGGTGCCGTATGTAAAAATCAACAGGTTAATTGACCAAACTTTTATAGATTTCAATTAGTGGTTTGGGATCAAATAGACAGGCTGGGATAATCATGATGAACTAGCCATGATCTTAACCACATTTAAGCGTTTAGTACCAATATAAGTATTTTCTTATTTACTTCTTTACTCAAGTAGGGTGAGATTTTATTTTGTTCATGATTTCCTCTAAGTGAATAGTGGTAAAGTTTAACAAACTAGCATAGTTCAATTTATTAAGTTACAAAATGTAACATTAGCATATGCTTCAATCTGTGGCAGACACTGTATATAAAGAAGAGATCAGGGCTTCCCTGGTGGCACAGTGGTTGAGAATCCGCCTGCCAATGCAGAGGACACGGGTTCGAGCCCTGGTCCCGGAAGATCCCACATGCTGCGGAGCAACTAAACCGGTGCGCCACAACTACTGAGCCTGCACTCTAGAGCCCGCGAGCCACAACTACTGAAGCCCGCGTGCCTAGAGCCCGTGATCCACAGCTAGAGAAACCCCGGCAATGAGAAGCCCGCGTGCACCACAATGAAAAGTAGCCCCCGCTCACCACAACTAGAGAAAAGCCCACGCGCAGCAACTAAGACCCAACACAGCCAAAATAAATAAGTAAATAAATTAATTAATTAAAAGAAGAGATCAGGAGAGAGTAGAAGCACCCCCAAGATGCTGTGCTTTTTGATTCAGAAATAATGGTTAGAAGGTAGAGTCCAAATTTTTTGTTATTTATAGATGTTGCCCAAGGAAGAAATGTTTATCAGATTTCAAATATTGTAAGTTGTAAATTGGTAGTTGGCAGCTTTGAATGTAAAACTTCAACTTAGCAGGAGAAACTTGACTAAGTCAAAACTCAAGGAAAGGAAAGTCAAGGAAAATTCGGGGTATGATGCCTAAAAGCTCACTATGTGGCTGTATAAAAATATGTATTGTGGTGCTATCCAACCATCCAGCATTTTGAAGAACTTCCTGTAATAGTCACAGTTGTGGGTAGAAACAACTGTGTTTCAACAAACTCCAGTGTTGTTGAAGTGTTTTTATTTTAAGTTTTTAAAGTAATATTAAATACAGGCATACCTTGTTTTATCTCTCTTCACTTCATTGTGCTTCACAGATACTGCATTATTAGCAAATTGAAGGTTTGTGGCAACCCTGCATTGAGAAAATCTATAGGCACGATTTTCCTAACAGCATTTGCTCACTTTGTGTCTCTGTGTCACATTTTAGTAGTTGTTGCAATATTTCAAATTTTTTCATTATTACTATATTTGTTATGCTGACCTGTGATCACTGTGATCCTTGATGTTACTATTGTTTAAAAATTTTTATTGGGACTATAGTTGATTTAAAATATTGTGTTAGCTTCTGCTGTGCAGCAAAGTGAATCAGTTATAGATATACATATATCCACTCTTTTAAAAATTCTTTTCCAATATAGGTCATTACAGAGTATTGAGAAGAGTTCCCTGTGCTGTACAGTATGTCCTTATTAGTTATCTATTTTATATAGTAGTATGTGTATTTCAATCACAATCTCCCAATTTATCCCTCCCCCCTTTCCCTCCTGGTAACCATAAGTTTGTTTTCTACATCCGTTACTCTACTTCTGTTTTGTAAATAAGTTCATTTGTACACTTTTTTTTAGATTCCACATATAAGCGATATCATATGATATTTGGTTTTCTGACTTACTTCACTCAGTATGACAATCTCTAGATCCATCCATGTTGCTGCAAATGACATTATTTCATTCTTTTTTATGGCTGAGTTGATGTTACTATTGTAATTGCTTTGGGGAGCCACAAACTGTACCCATTTAAGACAGCAAACTAAAAAAACTAAATGTTGTGTATCTTCTGACTGCTCCACCTACCAGCTGTTCCCTGTCTCTCTCCCTCTCCTTGGGCCTCCCTATTCCGAGACACAACAATATTGAAATTAGACCAGTTAATAACCCTCCGGTGGCCTCTAAGTGTTCAAGTGAAAGGCAGAGTCACACATTTCTCACTTTAAATCAAAAGCTAGAAATGATTAAGTTTAGTGAGGAAGACATGTCAAAACCCAAGACAGGCTGAAGGCTGGGCCTCTTGTGCCAGTTAGCCAAGTTGTGAATGCAAAGGCAAAGTTCTTGAAGGAAATTGAAAGTGCTACTCCAGTGAACACACAAATGATAAGAAAGTGAAACATACTTATTCTGATATGGAGAAACTTTCAGTGGTCTGGATAGAAGATCAAACCAGCCACAACATTCCCTTAAGCCAAAGCCTAATCCAGAGCAAGGCCCTAACCGTCTTCAATTCTATGAAAGCTGAGAGAAGTGAGGAAGCTGCAGAAGAAAAGTTTGAAGCTAGCAGAGGTTGGTTCAGGAGGTTTAAGGAAAGAAATCATCTCCATAATATAAAAGTGCCAGGGGAAGCAGCAAGTGCTGATGTAGAAGCTACAGCAAGTTATCCAGATCTAGCTAAGATAATTCATGAAGGTGGCTACACCAAACAACAGATTTTCAATGTAAATGAAACAGTCTTATATTGGAAGAAGATGCCATTTAGGACCTCCATAGCTAGAGAGGAGAAATCAATGCCTAGTTTCAGAGCTCTCTTGCTGGGGGCTAATGCATCTGGTGGCTTTATGGTGAAACCAATGTTCATTTACCATTCTGAAAATCCTAGGGTCCTTAAGAATTATGCTAGATCTACTCTGCCTGTGCTCTGCAAATGGAACAATAAAGCCTGGATGACAGCACAGCTACTTACTACATGGTTTCCTGAATATTTTAGGCCCACTGTTGAAATCAACTGCTATTAAAAAAAATAGATTCATTTCAAAATATTATTATTCATTGACAATGCACGTGGTCACCCAAGAACTCTGATGGAGATGTACAATGAGATTAATGCTTTTTTCATGCCTGCTAACACAACATCCATTCTGCAGTCCATGGATCAAGGGGTAATTTTGACTCTCAAGTGTTAGTACTTAAGAAATGCATTTTGGATTTTGTTAGGCATAGTTGATTTTAACTAAACAAGAGAAACCTGGTAATATCTATTAAAATTAAAATTCAGATAGAAAAAGAGGATTACATTTTGTAAGGCTATAGCTGCCATAGATAGTGATTCCTCTGATGGATCTGGGCGAAGTCAGTTGAAAACCCTCTGAATTGGAAAGCATTCACCATTCTAGATGCCATTAAGAACATTCATGATTCATGGGAAGAGGTCAAAATATCAATATTAACGGGAGTTTGGAAGAAGTTGATCCCAACCCTCACAGGTGACTTTGAGGGGTTCAAGACTTTCATGGAGGAAACAAAAAACAAAAGGTGTGGGACTTCCCTGGCGGTCCAGTGGTTAAGACTCTGCGCTTCCAATGCAGGGGGTGGGGGTTCGAGCCCTGGTTGGGGAACTAAGATCCCACATCCCATGCAGGGAAGCCAAAAAAAATTAAGTTATATATGTTGTTCTTTCAGACATAATGCTATTGCACACTTACTATAGTATAACGTAAACATAACTTTTTTTTTTTTTCATTTGTGCGGTACGCGGGCCTCTCACTGTTGTGGCCTCTCCCATTGCGGGGCACAGGCTCCGGACGCGCAGGCTCAGCGGCCATGGCTCACGGGCCCAGCTGCTCTGCGGCATGTGGGATCTTCTCGGACCGGGGCACGAACCCGTGTCCCCTGCATCGGCAGGCGGACTCTCAACCACTGCGCCACCAGGAAAGCCCCGTAAACATAACTTTTATATGCACTGGGAAAACAGAGAAATTCGTGTGACTTTATTATCATATTCGCTTTATTGCAGTGGTCTGGAACCAAACTTGCAATGTCTCCAAGGTATGCCTGTATACATCTTAGCACCTTTGGCATTTTTGTCCAAATAGACTTTGACAAATAAAGTATGAATATAACCCTTTTCATCTTCATTTCTCCAAATGCAGAATCACCTTCATTTTCCTCTATAACATACAATGTTTCTGCTTCAACTGCTGAAAGAATTCCTTCATTCTGACCTTCAAATATGTAGAGAATTTTACAAGTCCCTGTGGGGGGGAATATGTTCCTTGTCATCGAATTTATTATTAAAAGTCATGACCAGACCTGCACCTCACTCTCCTGACTTTGCTCCTCTGTGTAACTGGTGTCTGTATTCTTCCAGTCTTGTGCACAGTTATTTGGGACTGAGATTTTTATGCATTACACTCTGTTGTCAGGCCTCTTCACTTGGTGCTGAGAGCCTGCCTTCAACCTCAGCTAGCCAGACTTCAAGGTTCTGGGCCTCTCGTCACAGTTTTCCTACGTATATGTATATATGTATATGAAACTCTCTCTCTCTCTCTCTCTCCATATATATATATACATATATATATATATATATATATATATATAGTTAATTTGTGACCCAAACTGGCTGGATCTCCCATTTGAGGATTCATTAGACAGTCACTCTTCATCTTTGTTATACCATCTCTGATCCATTTCCATCTGGATTTCTTTATTTAATTCATTGACTTTCTTTATATAGCTTTTTCCTTCTTTGTTGAGATGAAAGATTGATGAAACCCTCTGGTGTTGCCCTCCCCCTCCCCACCATGCTTTAGGTTTTTAAAGTGAATTTGGGGTTTGAAGATCATGAACTCATTGAAGCAATGAGTACCCTTTACTGTGTGGGAAACATTTATTTTTATGAACAGCCATAACTTCCCTTTGGATTTGCTATCAGATTTGACCTCTGTTTTGTCTACTCTGGAATTGTAAACACGATGATCAGACACAGTACACTTCATTGGCTGAGTGTCTTCCTCAGATGTCTCCAGGAGGCTCAAACTCTGACTTGAAAGTTTCTGTTACCAACTATGACATTTATCTGATCATTGATTCAGCTGACTTAACTATGGTATCCAAGCATTTCCCACTGATTACTATTGCCTGTTGATCAACATCTGCATGTCTTCATTGATCCTCCAATTCTCACTGTCCTTCTTTCTTCCATCTCTTGTATTTTCTGAAGGATGTTGGATATATGAGGATGGTAATATTCATGCAGGTCCTGGTCCAGTTTATTGAAGACTTGGTGAGTAGTCTTCTTTGCTGTCCTCTGCTATTGGTGACACTTTTGAGTTTGTTGGTGTGCCTTTTCAACACCTACCTTTTAAACACTCATGTCAGCGTGATTTTTTTTTTCTCCAAAATACTGCTGTGTTCTGTCAGTCTTTTGGAATCTCACACATACCGTCGTTTACTTGATTTACGCTGCTTCCAGCAAGTGTCTATCGGTGGCTCTCTTTTGTGCATCACGAAAAGTGCGATATCCACTCCTGCTCTGGTCTTGAACACAGCCCGCTAACTGCACGGTGACCTGTGAGGTCAAGTTCTCCAAGGTAAATGCATGGTTGCCCAGCGTGACCGCTCATTTCGCTCACAGGGTGGGAAGGAACGCTTTACATGACGAATATACTTGTATTCTTCCTCCTTCCAGTTCTTTTTAGGTTGGTATTTCTTCAAAAGATTCCTGAGTTGCTTTGTAAAGCTGAGTTCAGTCTGTCGTTTCCCTGACAAATGTGATGTATTTCTCAAGAATACCAACTCCTCACTGCTTGTGTTTTCCTAAGTCGAACGGATCCCCGAGCTCGGTGCCGCAGTCCGGTCACAGGGGCGGTTAGAGGCTCCCCGCGGCGGGCGCGCCGCCCGCGTCCTGCTGGGTCTCCCCCACGGCCCCCCCGCCCCGCTCCGGGTAGATCCGCACTAAGATCGCTCCACCCACCGCCCGCCGTGGCCTCTTGTGTGCTTTAGTTTGTAAATGACCCGGATGTTCTCCCGAGTCCGGAAGCGCGCGCTCAAGCTTTGTCCAGGCGAATGGCGCACAGGCCCGGAGGGAAAGACCGAGAGGTACGGACGTCGCCTGTCAACGCTACCCTGGCCCTGGACCTAGCAGGATGGAGCGCTCCAGAGGGAGGTCCGACGGGTCTCTGGGATGCAGCGTCCTGGGAGGAGCCCAGAGGTCCAAGAGGCCCTCTCATGTAAGAAAGGAGTTGGCCCGTGGGTGGTCCCAGAGCGCTTCTGGTAACAGTGCCCCTGGAACACTATTGGGTCTTCCCGCTGGCACCTCAAGCCAGACTTACCTCTGCCTCCTCATTCCATTCTCTCTCGACCACTCATAAACCAGACTGTACCGCCCAGCCTTCTCGCCCTCTTCTGGTAGAGGTGGACCAGACACATTCAGTCCATACAGGCAAAATAAATGTCAAGCCAAAGCCAAGCATAAAATGGAATGCCATCATCTGAGAAGTAACTTCAGAGATAATTAACGTCAGTAATCTGATGTTTTATGGTTAAAAATTCAACTAAAAAACTTAAAATTATATACTAGGTTGTACAGACAACATCTCAGATGTGTCAGGCTTAGATCGTTCCTGTGGTCCTTATATTACACATTTGTGGAATGAAAAAAATGTTTATGTTCATGTCATGCTATTGCATCATTATCATTAACTTTAATTCACGAAGGAGATTTTTCAGTAAAATTTTCTAGAAGGAAGTTTGTTCCTAGGATTCATAGCTTGAATAGACATTTAAAAAACCCTTTGTTTTTTGCTAAAAATTAGTTGGCAGACTATAAGCTATCTTTTGTTTGTTTAAAATTTTAGCTTCCTCAAAAAGCCAGAAAAAGAACTACAAAATTAACCAAATAAAGAACACGGAAGGAAATGATAACCATAAAAGCATAAATTAATGAGGTAGGAAACAAAAGATAGTGAAAATAATAAATCAAAATGCTGGTTCTTTTGGAAAAAATTAACAAGATCAATGAACCAGTAGCTAAACTAATTGAGAAAAAAGGGAAGAAAGCACAAAAATACAAAATTAAAGGGGCATAGGGGAATTAACCATTGAAACAGAGGAAACTAAAAAAATATATGAGACTACTTTGTACAACTTTATGCAAATAAATTTCAAACTACAGATGAAATCAATAATTTCAGAGGAGAATACAGTTTCCCAAAATTGACCCTCATGGAGAGAGAAAACATTAACAGACCAATCTCCATAAAATAATAGAGAAATTTATCAAATAAATACACCATATATAGGAGAATTCTATCAAATCCTTAAACACCAGACAAGCCTAATACTACACAAATTATTCCAGGAACTAAAAGATGAAAGGAAATAGCCAAATCCTTTTGCAAAGCAAGTATATCAATTAATATAAATTAATTAATAAAATTAAACCTGTTTTAAAAATCCTAAGGGATCCACAAAGAACTATTAGAACTAGTAAATGAGTTCAGCAAGGTTGCAGGATACAAGATCAATATACAAAAATCAATTGTACTTCTATACACTGACAGTGAATAATCTGAAAATAAAATTAGAACAATTCCACATACAATAGCATAAAAAGAATAAAATACTTAAGAATAAATTTCTCAAAATGAGTTTAGGATTTGTACACTGAAAACCACAAAACATTATTGAAAGAAACTGAAGAAGTTCTAAACAAATGGAAAGACACCACCTGTTCATGGATTAGAATATTGTTAAGATGGCAATACTCTCCAAATTGATCTATAGATGCAATACAATCTCTATCAGAATTCCAGCTGCCTTTTTTTGCAGAAATTGACGAGCTGATTCTAAAATTCATATGGAAATGTAAGGGGCCTAGATTAGCCAAAACAGTATTGAAAAATAAGAATGAAGTTGGAGAATTTGTACTTCCCAATTTCTAAACTTAATACAAGGCTACAGTAATCAAGACAATGAGGTACTGGTATAAGGATAGAAATAGAGATTAATGGAATAGAATTGAAAGTTCAGAAACAAACCTTTACATTTATGGTCATTTGATTTTCAGCAAAGGTGCCAAGACAATTCAAGGTGGAAAGAATAGTCTTTTCAACAGATATCGCTGGGACAACTGGATATCCAGATGTACAATAATAAAGTTGGACCCCTTCCTCACCCTGTACAGAAAAATTAATTCAAAATCTATCATAGACCTAAGTGTAAGAGCTAAAATTATAAAACTCTTAGAAGAAAACATGGAAGTAAATTTCTGTGACCTTAGGTTAGACAAAGCCTTCTGATATATGACACTCAATGCAAGTGAGAAAAGAAAAATAAATTGGAATCCATCAAAATGAAAAACTTTTGTGCTTCAAAGACACCATCAAGAAAGTGAAAATACAATTCAAAAGTGGGAGAAAAAAGTTGTAAATAAAGGACCTGGACCTATGTCTCACACCGTACACAAGAAAAATATGCAAACCATCAGAGGTCTAAATGTTAAAGATGTAATCACACAAGTAGTAGAAGAAAGCTTATATAAAGAATTCATACAACCCAACAATAAATACAGATAACCCAATTTAAAACTAGGCAAAAGATTTGAATATCTCCAAAGAAGATATACAAATTGCCAAAAGCACATGAAAAGATTCTCAACAGGATTAGCCATTAAGAAAATGAATATCAAAACTACCATGAAATTGCACTTCACACCCACTAGCATTGCTAGAATAAAAAACATGAACAATAACAAGTTTGGAGAGAATGTGGAGACATTGGAACTCTTATACATGCTGGTGATGCAGCTGCTTTGGAAAACTGTCTGACAGTTTCTCAAACAGTTAAACATAGAGTTACCATATGACCCAGCAATTCCACTCCTAGGTATCTACCCAAGAGAAGTAAAAACATATGTGGACACAAAATCTTGTACACGAATGTTCATAGCTTTGTTCATAATAGCTAAAAAGTAGAAACAATACAAATGTCCATCAACTGATGAACGGGTAAACAAAATGTGGTATATTTATACAATGGAATACTATTAAGCCATAAAAAGGAATGAAGTACTAATACATGTGACAGTGTGAATGAACCTTGAAATCATTCTATCAAGTGAAAGAAGCCAGACACACAGATTATATGATTCCATTTACATGAAAATTCCTGAGTAGACAAATTCTTAGAAAAAGAGAGTAGATAGGGTTAGGGATAAGATGTGACTGCTAATGGGTATGGAGTTTCTTTCTGAGGTGATGAAAATATTCTGGAATTATATACTGTTGATCCACACACACTTTATGAATACACTAAAAACCACTGAATTGTATACTTTAAAAGGGTGAGCCTTACTCTTTGTGAGTTATATCTCAGTAAAGCTGTTAACATTTATAACCCATATAAAAGTGGAGGTAAGGGAATAAGAAAGAAATCTATAAATTGATAAGGAATTATTTCCAGTTTATGTTGTTAAGAAATAAAAGTGCAATCAACTGGAAGCAACCCAAATGTCCATGAACCAGTAGAGGGATAAACAAATTTTTCTAGCCACACAACAAAATAGTACACAACAATAATAAGGAAAAGAACAAGTAGTACTTTTAACAACAATTATGAATCTCACTTTCATTATGCTAAGTGAAAGAGGCCAGATGATACAAAGGGCTAAATACTGTCTGATTCCATTTCTATGATATTCTAGAAAAGGTAAAATAATAGAGAGAGGAATTAAATCTGTGTTTGCCAGAGGCTGGGAGTGGAAGAAGAAGATTGACTGCAAAGGGACAGGGAACTTATTGGGGTGCTGGACATGTTCTGTATCTTGATTTTGGTGGTGGTTACCTAGTTTGATAGCCAGCATCAATCAAACTGTACACTTAAAAGGAGTGAATATATCATACTTCAGTAAACCTTCCTTTTAAAAAAACACAAAAGTTTGAAAGTATATTTCATATGCTGGCTTTTGTGTAAGTAAGGGAAATAAAAGTCTATATTGTGTCTGCTTATTTTTGTAAAAGGAAAGATTGGAAAGATAAACCAGAAATTTAATGAAACTGGCTTACCTAGAGGGGCTAGGTGGGAATGGAGAGAGAGGAAGAGGGAAAAGAATGAGACTTTTCTGAATACATCTTTTTCATATAGTGTTGATTTTTTAACTGTGTTAATATTTTACATATTCAAAAAATAAATCGATGAGGATGGGGAAAATACTTAACATTTAAAAATGAACCTAGTTGAAAGTCAAATTGATAACAAACTCATTTATACAGAAGAAAAAAATATGATTAGTTCAAGTAACTTTGAACACCGTCCTTTTAATTGGACATATTCTGAGAATAAAAAAAAATCCAGAAAGAAATCTTGACTTTTACTTGATATTTTTGTTGTTGGTAGTGGTATAAGTGTAACAACTCTGAAACTATTTTGTGTGTATTGTAGGATTGAGCAAATGACTAAATACATCAATAATGTTGGGAGTGAATGTTTTCACTGTGGAAAAAGAGATATTGAGAGAGAGAATTAGCCCCTGACAGCTGGGAGCTGACCTGGCACCGGAGGTAGGCTGTGGTGTTTATTAAAAGTAAAAATTTCACAGAACACCAACGCCAGGGAAGGCCACTCTGTGATGGTGATGGATCCAAATAAAAAGAGGGCCACATCATAATCATGTCCAAACACAGACAAAAATTTGAACATTGTTTAAAACCACAAAAATGGCCAAACCCTGTGATTGGTAGCCTTGTTCCCATGCTTCTCTCTTTCTAGAAAAGAATTAAGATACCTGCCCATAGAGTTAGCCCTGCCTCCTTACAGCCATATCCAGAGCAATGTGCACTCCCTCAAACCTTCCTCCATAATCACCCAACACAAGCCCAAATCCTGCTAAGTCCTTTCTGACACCCTCCCCCGGGACGTCCCATGGCTCCTCAAGTTGAGCAGTTTCCCTTGTTGCAACAGGTCATAAATCTAACTTCGTTTAACTGTAGGTGTGCTCCTGGTGGCCTTTAGCTGATGAAGGAAATTTACAATACAGATGTGGAACACAGAATGGAGAGGAAAAGCCCTGTGGTGTTAGAGGGGAATTAGGGTTATCTGTTTGAGCTCATGATTTTCTAAAAAAATGTGTTCATGTATCTCCTAAATCTGTCAACTGAAAGGACTGGGAAGTGATACTCCAAGTAGCAATGGACATGAATATCTCCCAGATTTTGATTTCTAAATATTTTCCATTTTAAAAGAACCAGGGCTTCTTGGAGAAATGGCTGATTCCAGGACTGGGGCAGGGAAAGTGTGAGATAAGCCTGGAATATATTGTGTGACAGAAAACAAGAAAACACTTGAATGATGAGGACATATCAAAGGTCACAGGCATGAGCTTGAGGGGCTGCCACTGGTTAAAGTAGAGACAACTTGTGTATCAAAAATGAATAGTTTAAAAACATGCAATTATAAATAAGAATCTACGAGTTCATAGTACTACTAATATTACTACTAATAATACAAAAGGAGGGAGAAGGAAAAGTGCTTTTTTAAAATAGAAGAATGCCAACCAATAAATGTAGGAATTATAACATTGGAAAATTACCATTTTTGTAACAACCATGGTTAATAGTTGATTCGCACAAGAATCAATGGAGGACTTCCCTGGTGGCACAGTGGTTAAGAATCCGCCTGCCAATGCAGAGGACACAGGTTCGAGCCCTGGTCCGGGAAAATCTCACATGCCGCAGAGCAACAAAGCCCATGTGCCCCAGCTACTGAGCCTGTGCTCTAGAGCCCGCAAGCCACAACTACTGAGCCCGCGTGCCACAACTACTGAAGCCCGCGCGCCTAGAGTCCGTGCTCCACAACAAGAGAAGCCACCCCAATGAGAAGCCCGCGCACTGCAGCAAACAGTAGCCTCCGCTCATCACAACTAGAGAAAGCCTGCGTGCAGCAATGAAGACCCAACGCAGCCAAAAAAAAAAAAAAAAAAAAGGCAAAGTGCAGCAGAGATTCATAAAAGTGTCTTTTCACAATGAATTCCAGAAATTGCAATTATGTCTGTCTTTTTTTTCAAGACTGATTCTAGTGGGTTTGATTTGTCTCCAAGTTAAAAGTTTTAAACATACAATTCAAAGTGGCCACACAGAATGATGGAATTGAAATAATATGTCTATTTCTTCATCCTTACATTTTATTGTGGGGACTGTATTTCAAATGTACAATTTAAAGCAGGGTATGGCGGGAGAGGGTAATTAGAGGCGTTAAGGAGCTCAAAGCCAGAACCAAAGATTCAGAACCTTTACAAATTCACTCTTAAAACATGGCGCCTAGGGGCTTCCCTGGTGGCGCAGTGGTTGAGAGTCCGCCTGCCGATGCAGGGGACATGGGTTCGTGCCCCAGTCCGGGAAGATCCCACATGCCGCGGAGCAGTTAGGCCCGTGAGCCATGGCCGCTGAGCCTGCGCGTCCGGAGCCTGTGCTCCGCAACGGGGGAGGCCACAACAGTGAGAGGCCCGCGTACGGCAAAAAAAAAAAGGAGTGAAATTTTGACACATTCTATTCCATGGATGGATCTTGAAGACATTAATGCAAAGTGAATTAAGCCAGACGCAGAAGGACAACTATTGTATGATTCCACTTCTATGAGGTACCTAGGTAGTCAAATTCATAGAGAGGGAAAGTAAAAAGATGGTTGCCAGGGGCCGGGAGGGGAGGATGAGGAGTTATTGCTTAGTGGGCAGAGAGTTTTTGTTTGGGATGATGAAAAAGTTCTGGGGATGGATGGTGGAGACTGCACAACAATGTGAATGTAATTAATGCCACTGAACTGTAAACGTGTAAATAGTTAAAATAGTAAACTTTATTTGATGTACATTTTACAATAAAAAATAAATTGGAAAAATTGCTAAGTAAACAGAAACCAAGGGGAAAACTCACTTTAACCCAAATAATAATAATAATTAAAATAAAAAAAGCATGCTGCTGAGTCTGCGTGTCAGGGGCTGACTTGGTACTAATTTGCCTGCAGAATGTAATGTTTATTAAAGAGTAATTTTTAAATGTGCTAATCTGCAGGGAGATCAGCTCGGTGCTCTGTGACCACCTAGAGGGGTGGGATAGGGAGGTTGGGAGGGAGATGCAAGAGGGAAGAGATATGGGGATATATGTATATGTACAGCTGATTCACTTTGTTATACAGCAGAAACTGACACACCATTGTAAAGCAATTATACTCCAATAAAGATGTTAAAAAAAAAACCATGAAATGTTAACATCAAAAAAAAATAATTAAAAAAAAAGTGCTAATCTGAAGGTTCTTTATTGTTAAAACAGGAACCACAACAACTGTTAGACCCACAACGTGGGCTCCTTGGGGAGGCCATCTGCAAGCGCCCGCTGAAAGCAAAGACCCAGCCTGGGGACTCCAGGCCGCCTATGACGTGAAGTTTCTCCACCGCGCTTCTCAGTGCTCACCCAGCAGACAGAACACACGTTAATGCAATTAAAGTGTCAATTCCAGCAATAAAAAGAAACGAGCTATCAAGCCACGAAAACACATGAGGAAACTCAAATGAATATTGTAAGTGAAAGAAGCCAATCTGAAAAGGCTGCACACCGTGGGATTCCAACTATATGACATTCTGGAAAAGGCAGAACTATGGAGGCAGTGAAAAAAGATCAGTGTTGGCAGGGGTTGGAGGGGAGGAAGGGATGAACAAGGTGGCACACAGAGGATTTTTAAGGCAGTGAAACTATTCCGTAGGATGCTGCAATGGTGGATACATGTCATCACACGTTTGTTAAAACCCGTAGAGTGTACAATAGAAAGAGTGATCCCTAATGTAAACTATAGACTTTGGTTCATTATTTTGTATCAATATTGACTCACCTATCATAACAAATGTACCACACTAATGCAAGATGTTAGTAATAGGGGAAATTGGGGAGGATGGGGTAGGTATAGGGGAACTCTCTACTTACTAATAAATTTTTCTATAAACCTAAAACTGCTCTACAAATCAAGTTTATTAATTTAAAACAAAGCATTATTTCACTTTTCCTTTTTTGTACCATAATATTTACCTCATTTATTGCCCTAGCAATGACATTGTTTAGAATTGCCAGTGCACAGGGACAGTAAAAACCAGCCGGACATTTTAGTCTCCAGTGAGGTCCTCTGCTCTGAACTGCTTGGATGTCTGGGCCTGGCGGTGTGTGCCCAGAACCCAGCACAGTAGCTTCTGAGAGCAAGGCGTTCGGTGCTGGCTATGGACTGAGTGGATCTGAGACTTGTGGGCTGTGGGCCTACAGCTTTTGCTCAGGGTTCCGAATGTAAACATGGCTGAAGAGTTGAAATGTTTTTGCAGAAGTGATTCCTCAGCCAATGAGGAGGAGGTTAATCTCCAGGACTTGGACTTCTTGATCAAATGAGCCTGCAATGCCTTGAAGGTAGCAATTCCACCTGACCTCATTCAGAACATTTTTCTTCCATAGACCTTTTTTTTTTTTTTTTTTTTTTTTTTTGCGGTACGAGGGCCTCTCACTGTTGTGGCCTCTCCTGTTGCGGAGCACAGGCTCTGGACGCGCAGGCTCAGCGGCCATGGCTCACGGGCTCCGCCGCTCCACGGCATGTGGGATCTTCCCGGACCGGGGCACGAACCCGTGTCCCCTGCATCGGCAGGCGGGCTCTCAACCACTGCGCCACCAGGGAAGCCCTTCCCATAGACCTTTGATTACTGATTCAGAACCATTTATTCTGTGTCCTTTATTGGGAACTCCATATTTTTTTTTTTACATCTTTATTGGGGTATAATTGCTTTATAATGGTGTGTTAGTTTCTGCTTTATAACAAAGTGAATTAGTTATGCATATACATATGTTCCCATATCTCTTCCCTCTTGCGTCTCCCTCCCTCCCACCCTCCCTATCCCACCCCTCCAGGAGGTCACAAAGCACCGAGCTGATCTCCCTGTGCTATGCGGCTGCTTCCCACTAGCTATCTGTTTTACGTTTGGTAGTGTATATATGTCCATGCCTCTCTCTCGCTTTGTCACAGCTTACCCTTCCCCCTCCCCATATCCTCAAGTCCATTCTCTAGTAGGACTGTGTCTTTATTCCTGTCTTATCCCTAGGTTCTTCATGACATTTTTTTTCTTAAATTCCATATATATGTGTTAGCATACGGTATTTGTCTTTCTCTTTCTGACTTACTTCACTCTGTATGACAAACTCTAGGTCTACTCACCTCATTACAAATAGCTCAATTTCATTTCTTTTTATGGTTGAGTAATATTCCA
This sequence comes from Leucopleurus acutus, assembly GCF_964270905.1. Taxonomy (NCBI): domain Eukaryota; kingdom Metazoa; phylum Chordata; class Mammalia; order Artiodactyla; family Delphinidae; genus Leucopleurus; species Leucopleurus acutus. The sequence continues at coordinate 668,680 of NC_139154.1, read as the reverse complement.
TTGTATATATGTGCCACATCTTCTCTATCCATTCATCTGTGGATGGACACTTAGGTTGCTTCCATGTCCTGGCTATTGTAAATAGAGCTGCAATGAACATTTTGGTACATAACTCTTTTTGAATTATGGTTTTCTCAGGGTATATGCCCAGTAGTGGGATTGCGGGGTCATATGGTAGTTCTATTTGTAGTTTTTTAAGGAACCTCCATACTGTTCTCCATAGTGGCTGTACCAATTCACATTCCTACCAGTAGTGCAAGAGTGTTCCCTTTTCTCTACACCCTCTCCAGCATTTATTGTTTCTAGATTTTTTGATGATGGCCATTCTGACTAGTGTGAGATGAATGTAGTTTTGATTTGCATTTCTCTAATGATTAATGATGTTGGGAATTCTGTATTTTCAAGAGGCATTTCATTGCTCTATTCTCATAGTCTTTTATGGGCTTGTGCATCTTCCTATGTAATCTTTTGTGTTAAATAGCTGTTTCCTGATATACCTTAGTTATTCTGTTCTCAGCATATCAGTCGTGCTTTCAGCATCGATACTATTTAGTCTATTATCGAGGAATCTTGCTTTTGTTGAGTGAGATATTCTTTTTATTTATTTATTCATTTATTTATTTATTATTGAAGTGTAGTTGATGTACAATATTATATAAGTTACAGGTTACAGTACAGTGATTCACAATTTTTAAAGGTTATACTCCATTTATAGTTATTATAAAATATTGGCTATATTCCCTGTGTTGTACAATATACACTTGTAGCTTTTTTCTTTTTTCTTTTGAGAATAGATTGCAATCACTGTCTAACCTTCTGTATTTCTTGCAAAGGATTCATTGCTAGTCTCTGAATTAATGTTTGAGGTTCTTTGTGCAGTAAAAGTTCTTCTTTGGTTTCAGAAAACTCGACTTCCTGTTTATTCATACTTCTTTGAGTAAAATCTTGTTGATCTTTTTGTTCTTACTGATAATTTATTTGGAGTAGTTTTATAGTTTATGTAAATATTTTAATGGATTTTAAAAGGAGTGAGTTCTTGGGGGTATTATTTGCACTACCATTAGCCTGAGAGCACTTTCATATGTGAGAAGCCACCTGGCCGGGGTGGGGGCAGGCACTGAGGAGATCATTGGACAAGGACACCGAATGGGCTGTGAACTGGGGCCATGTGCTGCAGGGCCTTCGGACGGAGTTAGGGTGTTGCACCTTACCCTGAGAGCTGTGCCAAATGGAGAGCAGTGAGGAGTATTACAGGGAAATAGTATCATCCTCTTTGGTTTAAGGAAGATTATCTAGGTAAGGAGATCAGCTTTGGTGAGGTGAGCAGAGAGATAAAATGGGGGCCAAAATGCAGACTTTCCAATATTGTTACTTTTGAAAAGCTCTAAAAAGCACAAGTCTTCCTGCAGAGCCACCTTGTCCTATGCCTCTTGTACTCATAGACCTGCAGGCTGCCAGCCATACCTTAAGCTCAGCTTGTGGGTAGATTCCTGCCAGTCAGAACAATGTGTATCCCTTGGATGCATGGCTCTTAAGGTGCAGAAGAAGCAGGGGTATATTTGGACAGGGCTCAGGCTTCGGTGTCAGACACACCTGGTTTGAGTCCGGATTCTGCCACTTCCTAGATGATGGTCATGGGCAAGTCACTTAATCTTTCAGAAAGTTCTCATTTTTAGACCAAAGTATGAGAGGCCTCTTCCCTGGGCCCCTGGCTTTAGAAGGCCCTGCTGCCCACAGGGAATCTATGCCAATGATCAAGGCCCACATGTTAGTCTATGTGAATGGTGCCCCCCAGACTTGTGCAGTGCACATCCTGTGCAACTGCCCAGTGTGGACTGCTAATAATAGTGAAAAGAGGAGGCAGGATTGAGGACACTAAAGGGGTAAAATCCAGCCTTGGCCGGTGTCAGGATGTGACCAGTAGAATGATGGGGCCATCAACAGCCAGAGGAAAATATGGCAGAGACTTGAGAGGTCAATTTTAGGTGTGTTAAGACTTTGGCCCTGCCAAACAGCCATCCAGAGCTATCCAGCAGCCCAAACTCATGAGGGTCTCAGGGCTTGACACAGCTTTGGAAATCACTGGCATCAGGGTCATGGTTGAGGCCTGGTGGCTGAGCAAGGCCTCTGAGGGAAAGCCTATAGGTCGTAGTGAGAATTGAGCCTATTCTCCTGGGGGGCATATGTGTTTGATGGACATGAGGGCAAAAAGGGGCCATGAGAAGAGCAGAGGGCTTTAGGGTTCTGGGATAATGGGACGTCACTGGTGGTACATCCCAGGAGTAGAGGGTTTTGAGAGATCAGTGAAGACAGAATCATTTGCCTAGAAGACAGTTCTTTCTGGAGGAACAAAGACACGGTGAGTGAGTAGTGTGGATGTTGAAGCCAGGAGGTTGTCTACACCTGCAGAAACGTGGTGGTGATAGGAAGCAGGGAGAAAGGCGGTGAGCTTGAGGGCAGAGCAGGATCAGGCCGACAGTCCTGAGAACATGGTGAGGGGAGGAGCTGCAGAAAGAGGATAGTTGACGAGGCATGTCAGAGGGGAAGCAAAGGGTGCAAATCAAGAGAAAACGTCCGGGGGAAGGGGAGTAGTCCCAAGGAGTAGGAGTCAATGTGTGCGAAGAAAAGAGACAAAATAGGGAAGATGTTTGAAGGGTAGGGAAGGGCTATTGGGCCTGGGTTTGGGCTTGCTGGCAGAGGAAGAGAGCAGGTAGCTGCCAAGGCTTCTGCAGGTGGGAGTCAGGGTAGCATTGGAAGCATCTAGATTTTTTTTTTTTTTAAGAAGATGTTGTGGGTAGGAGTTTATTAATTCATTCATTTTTGGCTGTGTTGGGTCTTCGTTTCTGTGCGAGGGCTTTCTCTAGTTGCGGCAAGCGGGGGCCACTCTTCATCGCGGCGCGCAGGCCTCTCACTATCGCGGCCTCTCTTGTCGCAGAGCACAGGCTCCAGACACGCAGGCTCAGTCGTTGTGGCTCACGGGCCTAGTTGCTCCGTGGCATGTGGGATCTTCCCAGACCAGGGCTCAAACCTGTGTCCCTCGCATTGGAAGGCAGACTCCCAACCACTGCGCCACCAGGGAAGCCCTGGATCTAGATTTTGATGAAGCTTTGATTATGTCTTCTATGGTGTCTTCTATGTGTGGTCCTCTTGCGTCTTCTGTGGTGTGCTTGGGTCTCTGACGGGAACGTGCGCTGTTACATGTGTTTAATGTATTTCAGCTGATCCCCCACTCCCTAAGGGTATCAATTCATTTCTTCTTACAGGACAATGAGTGCCTATTATTTTCAGAGTACAATGGGAGACATAAAATGACTAACAGCTCTCCTAGGTTAAGCAGCCTACAAGAGCATCAGCAGAACTTGTGATAAGGTTGTCGAACAAGTTTGCATAGCTAGCTATGTAGGGTTAAATAATATGGACAAAATTAAGATTCAACACTGGCGGGGAGGATGGGTTAAACAGCCCATTTAGGATGGTTAAGGTTCAAGTGCCGTGTGTAGACGTAAAAACACAAGATGAATTGCATAAAGGCTGGAGCTCGGGAGCCTGACTTGGCAGTAGTTCACATAAGGGGTCACTCTGTGGTCCATAACTCAGTCTTGGACTCTTTAGTGACTTAAAGCTTTGTATATGCCCAGAGTGATAACGAGAGCTTCTATACCTGCCACATCTCAGATGGCTGGTACTTTTACTCCTCTAGTATTTCTTTTTGTTTTTTTTTTTTGTTTTTTTTTGCGGTACGCAGGCCTCTCACCGCTGTGGCCTCTCCCGTTGCGGAGCACAGGCTCCGGACGCGCAGGCTCAGCGGCCATGGCCCACGGGCCCAGCCGCTCCGCGGCATGTGGGATCCTCCCGGACCGGGGCACGAACCCGTGTCCCCTGCATCGGCAGGCGGACTCTCAACCACTGCGCCACCAGGGAAGCCCTAGTATTTCTTTTTGATCCTCATATCCATATTATATGGTGTTATTAGCCTGCTTTACAGACAAAGAAAAGGACACAGGGAGATGAAACAGCTCATCTCACGTCACACAACCGGGAAGTGAGGGAGCCATGTTCTTTCCACTGAGCCACACAGCCCTCAGCGTGACTCAGCTGCTTAAAAAGCTAATAAACTTTGGTGTGTGTTAATAAAAATGGCGTGTCCAGGTTGTGGGACTCCGTGGTGTCTGTGTGCTTGGTTTAGGCCAGCCAGATCCCATCTGGGACGTTGGTCATTTCTAGAGATCCCACTATAATGAAGGGTGCTCTAGGTGTGAACAGGGATATGGTGGGGGTAGTATAGGGTCACAAGAAGGTTCAGGGAATTAAGGATGCAGTCATGTGGCTCAGAGGGATGAATTGAGATGCTTCTTGGAGTACAAAGAAATTTAGTGGAAATATGATGGAGGCAGATTTAGACTAGTTCAGTTTATAACTGCAACAAGTTGGAATCTTAGCATTCAATAGTAATGTGTGGATGAGTAAATCCACACAATGAAATACTAGGCAACTCTCTAAAAAGATGTACAGTTGACCCTTGAACAACACGGGTTTGAGATGCACAGGTTCACTTATACACCGATTTTTTTTTTTTTAATCTTTAAAAATTTATTTTTGGCTGCACTGGGTCTTCGTTGCTGCACGTGGGCTTTCTCTAGTTGGGGTGAGTGGGGGCTACTCTTCATCGCAGTGCTCCGGCTTCTCATTTCGGTGGCTTCTCTTGTTGCAGAGCATGGACTCTCGGCACGTGGCCTCAGTAGTTGTGGCACCCAGGCTTAGTTGCTCTGTGGTATGTGGGATCCTCCCGGACCAGGGATCGAACGCATGTCCCCTGCATTGGCAGGTGGATTCTTAACCACTACACCATCAGGGAAGTCCCAACGCAGATTGTTTTCAATAGTAGATACTACAGTCCTACAGGATCCAAGTTGGTTGAGTGGGTAGACGTGGAACCTCAGATACCAAGGAGCTGCAGGTACAGAGGGTGGACTAGTAATTAATCTGGGGCTCTTTGTGCAGAGGGTTGGTGCGCCTAAACACCGCGTTGTTCAAGGGTCAACTATAGTTCTGTATTAGTTCTGTATTACTGATACTTGAAGATATGTTAAGTGAAAGAAGATCACAACATGGTATTATTGTTTTATTCCATTAAAATATATATATATATATATATATATATATATATACACACACACACATATGGTTATATTTAAATAGTCAGAAAATGTTTGTGACCAATAATATGTGGTTCTCTTGTAGTGGGATTTCAAATAACTTTTTAAAACTCCTGTCTTCTAATTTTTCTATATTTAATACGGAATTTGTATAAGAAGAGATGAAAGCGTATTTATATTACCCAGTAGTGAGTCAGTCCCTGCCGAAGCAGTAATCTCCTAGCCCCTCACCTCAGGGTCTGGAAATGGGGCCAACACAACAGGGGCTGGGAAAGGGGACACTAGGTCTCTTTCAACTCAAAGATGTCAAGTGGAAAGCAGGTTACCAAACACAGTGTGACCCCACTTTCATAAAACACACGAACATCTGTGAGAAGCCCTGGTGACCCTGGTGTGCCCAGGCATTTCCAGAGGGTTCCTTTGCAACTGAAACAGAGAAGAAAACCCCCAAGGCTGTCATCTGGCACCCCTATTGCAATGATGGGGTTTTCACGCAAATGTCCTCAGAGAGGAGCTTTCCTGTCTAGTGACCTAACGGGATACTGGCATCAACTGGAGAGAGTGCTGGACTGCGGGGTTGGTTGTCCCTCAGAGATGCTGAATGCATTTTAGTCCGATGCTTCAAGCAGAAGGGATGGTTTCTCCTCCTCCCATTTGCCCTCCTGTCTTTTCCTTTCTTCAACTTATAGTTCCCTTTTCAGCCATCAACAGAATTGGCAATCTGAATGAAAAGAGGTAGCCCCAGGCACGGGACCTTATGGGAAAGCTCATCTCTCCAAAGATAGGCCCTTCCTACTGGATGTGCTGCTGAGGCCATCAGAATGGAGCAGGATGCAACAATCCTTAGCAAACAGTACATCAGAAGTGAACAATCTTAATGGGGGCGGGGGGTGGGAGTCTCCAAACTGAATGGAAAGATGGGACAAAAAGATCAAAGGGGAAAAACAAACAAAAGGAGAAACAGATGAGTAAAAGGCCACATCTACTTTCCCCCTTTATAGCAGCTTTAACAGCTTCCAGTCTTTGAACATCACTTTATGCGGGAGGTGGAAGGGGAACAGGCTATTAGTCAGGGCTTCCTTTGTGTACCTACAACCTGCAGGGGGAGGGTGGGATTACAGGGAATCTTAAATACCACAATCTGGGCCCAATTCAAGGGGGTGGGTGGGGTGGGGGAAGAAGCCACACAGAATTTGAGTGCAAAAAATAAATATAAAATTTATTAAAACACCCACAATATTTTAAAGATACCAGGAGTAATACAGTTCACAAACCCAGCTGTTTGTGTAAATTATAATAAAATACAAATCAAAAAAGGATACATACTTGCAATTTCTAGGCACCCTAAATTAAATCTGCTGAAACACTGGGGGAGAAGGGAAGGCAAGGAGGGTAGCTCAGGAGGCAAACCAATAAAGTGGGAGGAAAAAATATTAACAAAAAAGTAAAAATTATACAAAATAAAATTATCAGCATAAATTTACTGTACTAAGAATATCTACAGTTTAATAATACACATCCTATTGCCTTGAGACATTGCAAAAATCTACCATTCATCCATCAACCCCAGATAAACTTCATTTCAAGTAGCCACAGTTACAAAGTCAAGACGGAATATTCAAGTATGGTTGTTAAGTTCACCTCCATTGGAAGCCAAGTAACCAAACAGGAATTCAAAGAGAGAAGAAATAAAACACACCAAAAAGCTACAGGGGTTCTAGATGAAGTCTAATGCATTAATATGCCACAATATGACCTGTCCTTGTTTCTTTTTTTTTTTAAATTAGAATACGTGAAAAAGAAATTACATCGCTCCTGTTTTTCTCCTCCTTTTTCCCCTCAAAAGAAAAAAAAGTACTGGAACCAAGAAAATTTGGATGTTCAAATGAGCCAAATAGTATTTTTTAAATCCTCACGTGAATAATGATGAGTTATCCCTGAATGACAGGTAGTCAAAATGAGAAAAGAGCGCAAACAATACCACTACAAAAAGCATCCCTGATATCAGAATAGAAGCAAACAAGGAAGTAGGCCAATTCTCACTGATTCTTAGGCAAAAAGCAACTTTAGACTTTGCATTTCTGTGCTGCAGTCTCTGCTCAGCGAAGAAGCCTATTGCTTTGCTCTTGTCGGCAGCTCTGCAGAAGGAAGGGCTGGGAGTGCCAAGACAGGGGCCTCACACATGGAAAAACTCTTTGCACATGTGGGTGTGGGACTGTATAACCTATGTTGGGGGTATGCACCCCCAAAAATGTTCATTTTGGTCCAGGGTATGTTGAAGCTGGCCATGTACTACAGCAGATGCAACTGGCTAATAAAACTAGGTTTTGAGGGAGTCATTTCAAATGACAGCAACGATGACTGAAAAAGCTCAATGAGATGGGCATGGGAAATTCACATTTTATTCAAAAGCAAAAAAAGGAAATGAAATAAAGTCAACCACAGTCCTTCCTTTAGGCATTCTGCCATTTTAACTGAAGAATGAAACACAAAATGACCCCAGATTCTTCAAGGTCAGGTATGTCACCAAATGGACAACCTGTATGTATCAGACCCTCATGGAATCTACTTTACCAAAGTTGTCACGATGTCCCGTTTTTGAGGTATTTAAAAAAATTATTGTGACAGTGGATGACACAAAATGGAGCTTCCTGTTGAGTTTTTAAAATATCAACTTTTGTGGACCCAAGAAGAAATTTAGAATAGCACCAACTAAAAAGAGCCTCAGTGGCACTGAGTGAGCAAAGCTCCTTCCTTTAAGTTTGAACATGAGGGGTTCCCAATGAGAAGCAGAAGCATTGCTGGGGCAAAGGCTGTGGGGAGCAAAGGAATGAGACCCCCGCCCACCATGGTTCTGGCCAGTGCTAGGTGAGGAAGGAGGCCCATCTGGCCCACCTTGGTATGCAGAGCACCTTTGGAACCCTCAGAGACATCTACTTGGCACCCTGGACTGCAGGAGGAAAACATGTGTTGGCTATGAGAATGCCTGCCACGTTAGAAGAGGCAGGAGTACCCAACTCCCCTTCCTCCAAAAAAAAAAAAGAAAAAAGAAAAGCCCTTCACACCTCCTTTCTTATCAGGCCTAAGAGGACAGATGTGAAATGAGAGCACCCCGCCACCTCCAAGCCAGGAAGGCCCATTCCCCTGTCGTAGTAAGGGGGCTGGCTGCCTTCGAGACTTGCCTTTCTATTTGGCCAGCAAGGGAAGAGTAAAACAAAACAGAAAAACTGCTCAGAGCAGGTTCTAGCACGTAAACAGAGGTCTAAGGAGACAGCACCAAAAGGGGGGAGGGGGGGAGAAGCCAAGAGAGACTGGAGCCCACCTTGTTTTTGGTTGGTTGTGGTTTCAGAACCTTGATAGCACCTCAGCAGGACAGGATCAGGGACAGTCACATTAAAACACCATAGCACCATTTTATTTATACTATTTCAATTCATAAAAATGCTTCCTAGTCCATAAAACACACTTCAGTAACAAAAGGAAAGAGAGATTGGTTGAGGCACGTCAGGGCTATCATTTTAATTTTCCACAGCACTGCCTTGGTGTGAGATCTGGCGGTGGTTAACTTCATGAAGCCTGGCCGGGTTCTCTCAGTGGAATCAGGTTACCATCTACTTACTCACTGTCACCCGTCCTCGCACACCCACTGCTGTCTGGTACAAAGCAATTAAGATCTGCTCTTTCTCTCCTTACTTTAGCACTTTAAAAGTCCCTTGTTCTGCAAACTACTGTTTCCAAAAGAGGCTGGTGAAAGGACCAAGAGGGGTGGGTATGATCTCTTTCCATGCATACCTGTCATCTCAGTGAGACAGCAAAGCAGTACCCACGAAGCCAGAGTGTGGGAAACCTAGGCCCTGCCAAAAAACACACCAAACAACAACAAAAACAAGAAACCTCAAAATCCATGAAACACCTTACTCAAGATTTCTGATGGTTAGATAACGGTTTCTTGAGCTAGCACCAGTTATTTTGCGAGAACCTGCCGCAAAGCGATTTTTATTTTAAAAACCTCTTAGCACAAAACTTTGCAAGTACTTTCCTTGCAAGCAAAAGGCAGGGAAAACAAAAGAAAAGAAGAACCAAATGTCTGCACTGCATGTGGATGGCGTCTGTGGACAGGGCACACTGGGGGATGACTCTTAAGACTCCATCATTTCCGCTGCTATACTATTATTAAAACTTGATCATGTTGTTAGGTTCTTTAGTTGCAATGGCTTTATTTTTCTTCTCATGATAAAAATGTCTGTTAATCATCTTTAGGACTTAAAAAATGATAGTGCCAGTAAAAAATAAAAATTTGATTTTTCTCTTTAAGAAACCTTCAGCAGCAAGGGGGGGCAATAAAGAGCTGTGCATAGTTACTTTTTAAACATACGTCTAAAGCATGCTAATTTAATGACTGAGATTTGAGGTAGGTTATACATGTAGTGTGTAAAAATCAGCATGGGCTTGAGCATGGCAACAGCACCACCTAATTTCTGAAACACCGTTCTGAAGGGCATGGGGACGTCCAATGGAGACTGCCTCTTGACTCGCTTCTCAGCAGTCTATTTGCTGATCTAGAATTTATGAACCGAAGGCTGTTGGGGCTGGGGGGACAGACATCACATGCTTTTAGCTTGTATTGGTTTCTTCTTTCATCTAATGGCTTTGCTACCAAAGGGGGATGAGGGGAAGAGTCTATTTAACACACATCAAGGAGATTCATACATGCCAAGCATCAGAATCACCTGGGTTACACTCAGGACCTTCCAAACCAACAGCCAACCTGGGGCTTTCCCGGGTCATACAGACGGTCACATTCTCCAAATGTTTTGTAAAATATTGTATTTCTTGCTTAAGATAATTTAAAATGAAGTTTTCAAGGCACCCCCGCATCTACCTAAGCACGGAGTCAAATGAGACCTGCATAAAAGTACTGATGCGATAAGCAAAATAGCATTTAAAGGACCCAACTTTTCCTCAAAACTAGAAAATCAGCATGCTCATTAAAGACTCTGCTTCCTTTAGCTTGTCAAACTGAAGGTCAGAGGTTTTCCTATAAATCTGAGTTCTGAATAATTCGAAATCCTGATAAGCTCTTGGGTATTTATTTCAAAAGCAATAATATTTCATTTTTGTCCTGTAAAATAAATGCAACTTTACAGAATATGGTAAAAGTGAAGGATAGACAAAGCACGTTAAATATTCAGCTACTATTTACAATTTCTCCCACAATTACATGTTAAAACATACTTTTTTTCAAGTTGCTGTTTAAATCTAGGCAAAAGTGCTTAAAAAAATTTTTTTTTTCACTATTTACAGTTAAAACCAGACCACATAAATGCTCAGGACATCTCACAGCGACTCTCCGCCAGTGCTTCTGGAACAGTTACAGTAAACACCCAGCGGGTCAATTCTCAGCTCTTACACAAGGCACCTGGAAGCTCAGGAACTTGCCTTTAGCATCATCATCTGATTGTTAAACTCATTTTATGAAGACCCACATCTGAATAAAACTGCTCAATAAATATCTGATGTTTATCTCAGGGCTTGGCTGTCATTCACTGTGGGGCCACATTCCCCTCTGTGTCCTTACGAAGCCTCCCACTCACCACACACATCCACATGGGTAGCTGGATATAATTTCTGCTAATACCACAGGAAAAACAGACACTCCAAGAAGTCTGACTTGCTGTCAACGCATGTTGCTTCCACCGGTCAGGCCCAACCTCTCTCAACGATGTTGAAAAAATTAAGCACCACATTCTCATTTCAAAGAACTTAATGAATGCACCAGAATTTTAGAACGGGCATGTTCGAGTGGGTGGAGAGGGGAGGAAGGAAAGGAGAAAATGACCAAATAGAGAAATGGCACCAATTAGGGAGGACAATCATAGCGACCTGCTGAAAACGTTTGACTCTTGCATTTTAAAATCATTAAGTGTAGGCCCCACTCCCCAGATGATAGCATGGAGGGGGTGGGCTCAGGTATGAGGCATGCACCATTGTCCGATGTGAAATCCAGGGATAAGGAGATGCGTTACTGCTGTCACACTGCTGTGCGGAGCTCCTGCAGACACAGCCTGCCCGAGTCAAGGAAGTCCCAGCACAACACTACAGCACCGCTGGCTTTTCACAGCTTGGGTTCAACTTCCTGTTTTTAAAGATACAGTAGCCCTTTTCGGTATCAGCACAGACTTTGGGGCATTTTTTAAAACAAAAATCTGCCACTAAGACGAATTCCTTCGGCCAGTATTCGTTGGCTAGTCAGCTCGGCGGAAGAGGCTCCTGAGAGCCTCTGGATTCCAGCGCCATCCCGAGGTGCTGCCGAGGGGACCACGGTATCACGTGACTTGATAGCTAAGGGATAGAGAGGATTCAGTGTGGAGACTAGCAAGCTTGAAGCTGTCTACTTCCAACCTGGTTTCTGGGAAAATCTATGCCAGCATCTCAGGTGCCTGGCCTGGGGTGCACCTGCCCCCATCCCCGACTCCAAGCCGGGGACTGGAAAAGGGACCCCAGCTGTTTTCCTACAGATTCTCCCATCCTACCGGAGAGGACAGAAGCTGTCCTGAGGGCTCCCTCCCCTGAAGGGAAGGCATGTCTGTCAGGAGGGATGCAGTGGGTGGCTACAACCTGCACTTGGCTCATGAGGGGCCGATGGCTGAGAGAACCTTGTCAGCTCCCAAGAGGGCCAGGCTCACCAGGCCCAGCACAACTGGGCAGGAATGAGTGCTTCTGGCCTTTCCTGCCGATCCTTTACCATTACAATTGTCACTTTTAAAAAAATCCAATAAATACACATTTTAAATGGAATTTAAAACTACTCCTTTGTGAAAGGACACTATAAACTTTCTTTCCATTATTGTGATATACAAGGATAGAGTTTTAAAAACAAGAGAAAATAAAAGGTCCCCCCAAACAAGGGAGGAAAAAAACCAACGTGGAGATATAAATATTAAGATCACGAAAAAATCACCCGACAGCCGTAGTTTCTTCTTCAAAGTGCTGGGGAATTGGGGGGAAGGGAGGGGCGGGTCAGTTCTGAGGTTTGGACCATAAATACATATATATGCGTATCTATATATGTATATATAGATAAAAAGACTTCTGCACCCCCAACCCGCCCCCAGGTGTGAGGGCGAAAGCACCACAGAGGCAGCTCGGGCCTGGCCCGACGCTGAGGTACGCTGGCTCCCTGGCACCCTGGCGCCTAGATCCAGCGGCTGTAGGGGCCCGTGACCTTCGTGTAGGCGTACGAGGACACGGTGACTGCTGAGTCCGTGGGCACGGCCAGCGCCTGCCGGGTGGGGACAAGCCCCTTCTTTTCCTTATGTTGGGGCTCGGGGACCATGGCACCCCCCCACTTGCGCTTCTTCCCATACAGCTTGGCCTCCTGCTGGCCCAGGCCCAGCCGGGCGGCCTCCTCCTGTCTCGCCCGCGCCCTCTCGGCCAGCTGCTTCATCTTGGCCTCCCAGAGGGCCAGCCCGTGATTGGGCTGGTTGAGGTTCTTGTGCTGGTAGAAGACCAGCGAAATGCGGGTGGGGTGGCAGCGGTTGGGTTTCTTGAGGGGTGTGGTGGCGTGCAGCTCCCGCCGGGCACACTCGATGAGGATGGAGCCGTGAGCGGGGGCCACGGCCACGCCGCCGATATTCTCGTCCAGGAAGTTGTGTTCACTGTCGGACCACAGCTCCTCCTCTGCCTCCTCTGCCCCAGCAGCGCCGCCGCCTCCGCCGCCCTTCTCCTCCTTGACTGTGCCCTTGCTGGGGGGCTCCTCCGCCGTCCCCTCCTCCAGGCCGAAGGGATCCCACAGCTTCTCCTCGGTCTTCAGGGCCCCAAATAGCTTCTCAGTGGGGCCCAGGGGCATGCCAAAGGACTGCCAGGCTTTGTCCAGCTGGCTCACCCCCGGGGTTGGAATCCTTCCCTCCTCCCCTTTCAGGGGGCTCCACAGCTTGTCTTGGAATCTGGGACCACCTTTCAGGGCAGAGTTGAAATCCCCGGCTCCTACCGCCCATGGCTTCTCAGTTAGGCTGGGCCCAGCCAAGGCCGAGGCGCTGTTCGCAAACTTGCAGTGGCTCCACGGCTTGCCCCGCAGCCGTCCTCCGGGCTGCGGGGCTGGCTGCTGTCCCTCGCCAGGGAATAACCCCCACTGATGCTGTCCATCTGGGAAGTGGGAAGGGGCCAGGCAGCCAGCCCCCAAAGAACCAAGCTTATCGGGGACAACAGCAGGGCTCTCTGCAGGAGGGAACACACCCCAGCTGCCACCCACACTGTGAGTCCTCTTGGGGGACACGCTCGGGCCTCCTGAGTACTGTCCCCATAGGTGATTGGGTCCCCCATTCTGAGACGCCTCGGGCAAAGGCATTTTGCCCATCTTGCCGGGCTCTCTGGGTACAGATTCGGTGTGGACCAGTGGATCTACTGGCTCTTGCTTGATGGATCTGTTGTAGCAACTGGAGCTCTGTACAAAGGGAGAGGGGTCCCTGGACACTGGGTGGAGCTGGGGGGCCTTTGGAAGCAGGTACTCCTTGGGGCCTGGGTAAGCAGGCTGCTGGTGGTGTGGAGCAGGGTGGTGGGTGTCTGTGGGAACAGCCTGGCCAGGCAGCTCGGCAAACTCAGCACCACCGTAGGCTGGGCTCAGGCTGTTGTGCAGAGCGTGGAGGTCTGGCTTCTTCTCAAAACTGCTGTTGCTGCCACTGTGCCCCCAGGTGCTAGGACCCAGGAACTGAGAGGGGAAGACGGGGTTACTGGATGGAAAGCCATAGTAGCCAAATGATGGAAGCGCGTACTTGGAGTGGAAGCCGTTGACGGAGGCCAGGCCGGGCTGTGCATAGTAGGAGTGGTAGGAGTACACGCTGTTCACGCTGTACGGGTCGGAGGGCCGGCAACTGCCCAGCACCGAGTAGCTCTCCACCACCGCGTTGCCGCTGTACTTGAAGGAGCTGAAGTGGTTCTGTGGCTCCACCTTGAGGGAGGGCTTCAGGCTTTGCCGGGACAATCCACCCTTCAGAGACAGGCCTGAGGAAGACAGGAGGCAAGACAGAGAAGAAGCACAGAGAAGCACAGAGACGGACGCTCCCTCTTGCCAAGAGGTTTCCTCTGCTGGGCGGGCGAGACGAGTGAGGCTGGACTTGCTCCCAGTGCAGCGCAGCGTGGCCCGGCCCCACGGAAGCCCCAGAAGAGCAGCCGGCAGCGCCCAGGGCTCCGGTGTTGTCATTCTTCCCGACTCTAGCGAACTCAACCCGGCCTCACTGAAGCCCCCTCGTGCCAGCCACTGCAGGGACGAGGGCCGCCCCACACCCGAAAACCCTGCTGCAGACCACACGCCTGCCGCCTCGGTACTTTCCGCAGCGAGGAGAGCCGGTGAGCCGGGGGGGACGCCCAGCTGCCCTCTGGGAAGACAGGGAGACCGCCTTCATTTGGCTCCCAGGTGCCTCCCATCTGGCCTGGTTTCCCGGGGCTGCTGCAGCTATGGCGCTGACTGACAAAATTAAGACAATTGATGGTCCAGGTGGCTGAGAGACCCCAGTACTTTTCTGTATGGAATTCTACCTTAAGGCAGGAAGAGTGGTGGTAAGGGAGCCGTCCAGGGCCCCCCACCCAACAGTGCCCGTGCCACCCCCGCCGGGCACCCTCTCCCCACACACCTGGGTCAGTGGGGATGCCAGCCAGCTCCAGGGCCTCCTGCTTGATCTTCTCAGGAGTGCTCAGCTTCTCCTTCTGAACCTTCTTCTTCTCGGCTGCCGCCTTCCTGGCTTCCAGCTGCCGCTGGCGGCAGGACTTGGCGGGCTCCGGCAGGCGCCGGACCTCGCGGGGGAAGGCGGTGAGCACCTGGATGGCCCCGCTGCCCACCTTGGCGTTCTGGTTCTCCTCACTGCCAAACTCATCCGTGTTGGCCATCTTGTACAAGGGGAGTACGTGCAGCTGCTCATCCTCGGGAATCTTGCCCACGCAGCGATTGTCTTCCTTGGTCAGGGTGCAGACCTGCCCCAAACATAGAGACGGGGAGGGTGCTTGGGCTTGGGGTAGCCAGACACTGCGCGGGAGGGGCTGAGCGTCCCGCACACAAGGCCGCCCCTTCCCCACGCTGTCCCAGCCCCAGCTATCCACTATTACTTTCCGGAGCATCTAAAAAGCGCATTTGTCTAGCTTTACAGAGTAACGGTATCACCAGCGTTTAGAGTCTGCTCGACAGTTTTCAAAGCACATCCGTTCACTCTGTCTAACAAGGCTCTGGGGGGATAAGATGACCGGCTCAGGGTCACAAGGCCAGAAAGGGGCCAGGTCACGACTGGGAGATGTGCTCTGCCCTCCACTGCCATCATTGCCATTACATGTCAGCACACAGGTCTCGGACCTTCCACCATTACCCTCCTTGCCTTCAACACTCAGCCTCCTTTTGCCCTTAAAATTGAAAATTATATACGCTGGTTGTAGAAAATTTAGGCCAGCACAAAGGACATAAAAATTATCTCCATAATCCCACCAACTAGAAATAACCCTTGCATATACTTGGTCATATACACACTCACTTTTTTTTTTTTAGACTTTAATGTTATTTATTTAATGTTATTAAGAACACACTCACTTTTTAATAATTAAATAGGATCATTTATATTATGCATACAGTTTTAGAATAACTTTTTTTTCTTAACACAGTATATTTTCTTACATGTTAAGTATGCTTCCCCAATATGATTTAAGAGCCACACAATATTATTCCACTGTATCAATGTGTTAATTTAACTAATCCCTCATGACCACTTAAACCTGTTTCCCTATCATAAATAATACTTTTATCCTTTTCACTGGATTTTCTAAGATACTTAATTCCTTAGAATAAAAGCCGTAAGGGAGAACTGCCACATATTGCCAAACTGCGCTCCAAAATGATGATCGTCAGTGTTTCACTTACCCTGGCAGAATGAGTTTCAATTTTCCTATACTTTTGCTGATACTTTTGCTATTAATTTCTTTAAAACTTTCGCCTGTTATCAAAATGTACCTCGTCGTTGGTATGTGTTTCTCTGATTATTAATAAGGTTTGATTGATTGTTTTTCTCATTTACGTTTTACTCTTATATTGACTATATTTTATTTTCTGTATTCCTGATGTTCTGGCATTTGGGGCCTTGATCCTGGAGGGACCGTCCCTCCCCTAAGACTAGCTAATTCCTATAGATAGCAAATGATCCCCTGCCAGTGCAACTCTGATACACAAACCAACCAACCCAGAGTTCCCACCCCCAACCATCTCCTTTATAAAACTCTCACGCACCAGGCAAATATTCTCTCTGCCTTAAATCACCCCAGGGCTAGGTATTGACAACTAGGGACCACCTCTATAGCCCGGAGCCCGCAGAAATTATTCAAACTCTCCACCCTCAACTTATTCAGCTTACTTATCCTACCTTGCCCATTCCTTTCCACGAAATCCCCAGGAAAGCTCTGGGCTATTCTCTCCCCTCTCTGCCTCCTGACAAACGCTGCTGCTGCCCAGTGAGCTGCCAAATGAGGACTCCAGGGCTGTAAGTGTCCTCATCCTGGGGCCACTGCACAAAGCTGTGCTGAGGACGCCCTCCCTGTGGTCTCTAGAGGAGTCCAAAAGCACTGACTGCCATCCACAGGAGACTGGTCGATAAGTGGCGGCACAGCCACACACACAGCCTTAGAACGTGCTGCCTATATCCACTGACCAGCAAGCTGTCCACCACATATTCTTGGGTTCAGAAAAGCAAGATCATGGAACAGCACATACACATAGTGTGTAAGATGTATACAACTGTGCACACACACACATTCAGGTGTCTGAATGGACGGCCATCACGATGCTAACACAGGTTACCTATGAGATAACAGGCGTTTTTGCTTTATACTTGCTCGTAGTATTAAAATTATTTTTTACAATAAATAATTGTTTAATTAGAACAAAAAATATTATTCATTTTTGGAAAAAACTTATTTTTCATTCCAAACTCCGGAAGCTCTGGGATCCAAATAACCTCACTGTGCTCCTACCTCTTGGTGCCCCACCCTCCTTCCCTGCCCCCTCTCCTAATCCTGGAGGGCCCCTCCTTCTTTCTCTGTATTTTAGCTAGAAACCCTCACAATACAGTGTAGACAGAAGCCTGCCCCATCTTGCTTCTCAGTCTTGGACATGGAAAAGGAGGACAAGGTGGAGAAATGAAATCCTAGGGTTGGGCCATTCATCCCCTTGGGGACACAAGCTATACCGACTCTGGGAGCCCCCTTTCAGTTGAATATGCCCGTGCCCTTGCCTCTTCCACAGCCCCCCTGGGAGCCCTGTCTCCTAGGACCTAGTTAAAAAGCAGAGAAGACAGCGACATTACCCCTTCCAGGGTGCCCCCACCCAAGCCCAAACCTCCTCTCTTTTCCATCTGCACTCACTCTTCTGGGGCCAGCATCCAGGCTCATGGCCCTAACTATAAACTCAGTGCTCTCCACTGGCTATGAACTTAGTGCTCCCCAGTCTCAAATTCATTTCTCCAGACCCTCCCTCTCCCCTGCCTACTCTACATCTCTACCTGGACATCTAGCAGGCATCTCAAAATAGAATTATTGTTTTTCACCCCAAAACTGGTCTCTCCTGGTATTCTACATCTCAGTAAACACCAACACTTGCCTAGTTGCTCAAGCAACTCACACATCCTAGGTCCACCCCAACAGCAATTACTCTCAGCTACGCCTTCAAAATCAACCCACAACCTGTACAAGTACTCCCCACACCCCACCCTCACTCCTGCCCAAGCCCTGTCACCTCTGGCCTGGACAAGTGTCCCAGCCTCCTACCTGGCCTGCTTGCTCTGATTCTCCCCCACCCACCCCTACCCCAACATATTTTATTCTCCATCTGCAGGAGCAAGAGAGTGCTTCTGACTTTATAAATGAGATCTCAGGGCTTCCCATCACACTTAGAGCACAACCCACAGCCCTCCCAGCCTCCCATGCTCCCTGCGACCTCACCCCTGCCTGCCCCTCTAATCTCACTCCTCCGAGCCTTTGCCTGCGCTGGTCCTTCTGCCTGGAGCACCCCACCCTCACGCATTCAGTCCCTTACTTCCGCATCTCTGCTCAGGTGCCCCTCCTCATACAGGCCTCTCTCCATGTCATCTAAAATAGCATGTGCTGTCATTTCATCCCTTACCCTACTTCATCTTCTCCTCACAGCCTTCCTTGCTACTGGACATTATATCACATTTTTAGGCAGCACTCTGTCCGGTTTATTCCCCGGCATCTAGAGCAGTACCTGAGGCACAATAAACATTTGCTCAATGCATGAATCAAAAGGTTGTTTGGACTTAAATCCTAGTGCTCAGAGAGACCTGGAGCACACTTTAGAGAACTGGGAGACACTGGGTGCCCAAGAGGCTGCATTCTGCAGCACCCAAGCCAGCCTTGCCCCTGCATTTCCCAGAGAAGTGGGCAGGAGCAGGTAGTCTGGCAGGGACCCTCCCTGCCTTGAGCCCACCTATCTGCAGAGAACAGGTGTGCGCCCTCCCAGGATCGTCTCTCAGGTGGGGCTGTGACAGGTCACAGGCTTCCTTACCACCGTGCACCCGTTGTAGAGGTTATGCTGGTCCTTGTGGGCGTGGGCACAGAAGTCCATGCAGGCCGTGACCCCTGAGAAGGGCCGCCCTTCCTTCAGCCCCAGGCGGCAGTCAATCGCTATTTCCTCATTGGTCACCTGTGTGGATGGCCAAGGACAGCTGCTCGAGTGACCTGAGGTGAGTGGCCCTGATTCGGCATGGGGGAGGCCAGGTCTTAGAGGGAAGGAGGGAGGAAGGAGGTTAAGGACCACAGCCATTTTATACTTGGGCTGTAGGAGGGAGGTTTTCTGGCTGAAGTCCCTATAAGGGGTTACTTCCTTCTGGGTTATCTCAAGTCCCTCTCACCTCGTCTATGGGGTGCAGCAGTGACAGGTGAGAGAAACTCAAGCCTCCCCAGTAGAAACCAGAGCAGAGGAGGTGGAGGATTATTAAGGGGAGAGAGACAAAGACCAAGGATACAGGAGAGACAGCCTGGGATGTGGTCAGCTTGGTGTAAACAAGGGATCTTAACAAAGACCTTAACAAAGATCACTGCTCTAGCTCTGGCTGGGCTTTTCCCGTAAGGAACCCACTCCGCTGTTCCCCCACTTCAGGGAGCCTGGGCAGAGATGTGGGTGACATGTGGGCACAGAACAGCCCAAGACTCAGTACCTGGTTCTGATAGGCCTGGGGGGCCAGCCGCTTATACAGGGGAGCAACTTCGGTGGCCAGGTCCTGGAAACTCTTCCGGAGCACTTCTTCCTGTGGACAGAAGAACAGTCACACAACTCCAGGGCAGCCCTGCCTGGCAAACTCTGCACATGGGAAATTGACCTCCATTCTAGAACCACTGCCGGGGTGCCACTGGGAAGGCAGGAAGTAAGGTGCTATCAGGTATCTTTATGGTGTTCCCTCTGGGAGGGGTGCCAGGTCTGTTTTAATGCTGGAGACGCTGAAGCTCACCAGGAAAGACACTGCCTGAGGGTCTGGTCACCCTGACTACTAAGCACCTGTTCTGCCAGGCTCCAGCCCAGTGCTGCTCAGAACACCTAGAACAGGTTCCTGCTCTTGCTAAGCACTTGCTCAACACCCTAGGTCAGAGGTGCGGGATGGCAGGCATGTACAAGCACGAGCGGCAGGCGTGGGTCCTTCTTGCAGTGGTCCAGACAGGTAAATAAAGGCAGGGAGAGGTGGGTGAGGCCCGTGCTAGAAATCCCACAGCCAGCTAGGCCCAGCGCCCATCACCAGCCAGGTACACGGCCAGACCACAATGTTCTGTCCTTTAGACCCGCACCACCTCGTGTGTTTAGCCACAAGCCATGTGTGGCTATTGAAATATAAATTCATTTTAATTAAAATTAAATAAAATTTTTTTTAAAATTAAGAAGTTTCAATTAATTTTTTTAAATTTAAAAATTTAAAAAAATTCAGCCCCTCCACTGCACTGGCCACGTTTCAAATGCTCAGTGGCTACATGTGGCTTCTGTGGCTGTGTTTTCTACAGAGAACATTTCCATCATCACAGAACGTTCCACTGGATAGCGCTGCCCTCGACAGAGCAGCAGCCCTCAGACTGGCAGAGAGTTTAAGGTATCTGCAGCCTCTCTCTGGCTCTCTGAGGGTAACAAGTTGGGCTATGGGGGCTCCTAGCCAGCCTTGAGCACAGGCATGGAGAGTTTACGGAGAAGAAAGAAGAGGAAGAGGGAAGAAAAAAGGTACCAAACTCACAGAATTAGAAATGGAAGGGTGAGACCAATGGCTCAGCTGTCTGTCCAGCAGGGCGGCCAGAGTTGCCAGCCAGCCTCACTGCACCTCCCTGGCTGCCTTCCAGACGCTGCCACCAGCATAGTGGGCCGGAAGCCAGCACAACACGGGGGTGAGGCTTGTGAGCTCTGGGGAAACACAGGCCAGGGTTTAAATGCTGACTTCATCATCACTGTCACATGGCCCTGGGCAAACCATTTGCCTCACGTGTAAAGGGAGCAGTAACAGGGCCTAGATCCTCAGGCTGTCATGAGATTAACTGAGACACCTGTGAGGTGCTGGGCGGAGTACCCAGCACTTAGTGCACAGGAAATGGTAGCTGATGGAACAGGGAAAGTATTTGTGAGAAATTAAAGCCATTATTTTCATTCATGGTAATTCCTAGTTCCTGGTGGCACTGGGACTCCTCCATTCATTGAAGCAACTGCATTTGCTGCTTCTGGGGGAGGCCAGGCACTGCCATAAGTAAAAGTCTAGTGTCAAATCAGACTCTTAGACTAGGTCGTGTAATAGTCAGAAAGCTGGGCTTTGAGGGGAAAAAAGGGGTTCTAAATTTGGACGTGCTTCCTTTTATTTCTGAAAAGCAAAGCTTGGAAGTCTGAGCATAGAAATTTACATGTGGTGTAAAAAAAATGTGCCCCAGGAGAGTCCCTGTCTCCTGGAAAATGGGGAAGCCCTTTTGGTAAAAGGAGCTTGGAGAGGTTTGGAAGGTAGAGGCTGGGATCAAGGTATTGCCTGGATCCAGTACCCCTCTCACAGTAGCAGAGGCAGAAGGCAGGGAGGCTGGAGGAGACATGACAGAGAGACCACTCAGGCCTATGCCTGCTTTGCATCTGGACTCCAAGTGGAGACCCCCTTGGGATGGCCCTCATAACCAGGGCAACAGAGAAGTGGCAGAGTGGGAGGTGACCTGACCTGACGCTTCTGGTTCCCAGCCTAAGCTCGGCCTGCAGAGGAGACCCTGAGGCCCCTTGTGCTGCTGTCACTGGGTTGGGGAGGAGCTCTGGTGGGCGGGAGGAGGCCTCAGGCCTAGTGGCCATACCATGTGGATGCCAGACCAGTGCCCGGGGACCGTGCCAGGCCCCCAGCAAGGAGACACCAAGGACCTAGACAACTGGACAAGTGCACAGAGATGTGGGCCCAGCAGCCAGGCAGGATGAGGGACACCTCGGGACATCCAGCATCGGCCAGAAGGTGGCCTGAGGGCCAGTGGCCCCTCTTTGTGCCACACGTCACACCCAGAAAGATGTCTTGAGAAGAATGGAGGGGAGAAATAACCCTTTAAGCGGGTCAAGTTCTAATGAGGAATCTGAACATTTACCTTAAAGAGACTTTTCTAAACTGCAAGAGTCTGAGGTACCTGTAATTGGTAAGTCTAATTTTTCACTCATCGTATTCCTCCACACTACACCCCACATACCTTATTTCACTGCAAGACAAGGTCAGTTCAAAAAAAAGAAAGGAAGTTCCATTTTCTACACATCTGAGTCACAGTGTGCTAATCCTACATCCCACCGGGACTATTAAAGGCAGTAGGTGGAACAGGGTGAGTGGGAGGGTCTCATGCTCCCTGTGGGGCTGTGCTCACCTCTTTGGGGTTGTCCCCCGCGAGGCGGAACTTGCGAGGAGTCTTGCTCCGAGCATATTTGCAGCCATTGAAGTACATGCTCCAGGAACAACCGAAGGAGAACGAGGCACCACAGGTATTTGGGTCTTTGCCTTGGCAAGCGCAGGTACGGCTGCAACATATATCACATGTTAGGCATACGAGGCACATTTTTAGTTCTGGAATTTTCCCCCTTCCTCGGGGGGAGGCCCTGTTGAGGCCTGGCATCCACTGGCCTCCCAGTGACGGCCATGACATCCTTCCCTGACCTCAGCTCCTTTCCCAAATCTCTACCCTTGTGGGCAGGGAATCAGCTCCGAGCAGCCTGTTTGGCTCCCACCCGAGCCTGAAGTCTGAGAGTGTGCTGCGGGGAGAAGCACACGGGCTGTTTGAGATGGCTGGGGAGGATCTAATCAAAAACCCAATAACGTTTACACTTTGCCTTAACTTTAATATCCTGACCAGCTCCAACACAGACCACACAAACGGGAAGAATGTGAACCACAGAGTTTGAACATGCCTGCTTCTTGCAGGCCCAGGTGCTGACAGGCCTTTAAACCAATGAACACTGACTTTACCATCCAACACTTAATAAAATCCAGAAACAACCCAAATGCCCTCCAACTGGGAATGAATAAACAAATCGTGACACACCCACACAGTGGAATACTGCTCAGTGGTGAAAAGGAACGAGCTACTGATACACACATCCATAGATGAAACTCAGAACACTGTGCTCAGGGCAAGAAGCAAGACTCAGGAGGCTACATGATGTATGGTTCCATTCATATGACATTCTCGTAAAGGCAACCCTACAGGGACAGGAAATAAGATTTTTTTTTTTCCCTTCGGTACGCGGGCCTCTCACTGTTGTGGCCTCTCCCGTTGTGGAGCACAGGGTCCGGACGCACAGGCCCAGGGGCCATGGCTCATGGGCCCAGCTGCTCCGCTGGATCGGATCTCCGGGATCCTCCCGGACCGGGGCACGAACCCGTGTCCCCTGCATCGGCAGGCGGACTCCCAACCACTGCACCACCAGGGAAGCCCCAGGTGGTGGGGAGAAGCGCCTGGCTATAAAAGGGCACGGTGGAGTCTGGGGGGTGATGCAACTCTTCTATATCTTCATTGTGGCAGTGGCTACATGACCGTAAACATCTGTCAAATTCTTCAAACTGTACACCTCAAAGGATGAATTTTACTGTAAGTAAAAATATCTTAATTTAAAAAATGGGGGAGGGGACCCTATAAGGGTAGGTCTTGTGAGTACCACTGATGCCTTATATTAGCGGGGCGCTCACACTTTTCCACACTTGTTACCACTATTAGAGCCTCAGAGTCAACCTGGGGCGGAAAGCAAAGCTAAGCTGAGTCAAGAGAGCCTCCCCAGCCAGGGCCAGACCCCAGGCCAGATCCGTAGGTAAGCATTCTTTCCACCACAGTCCTAACTTGGCAGGACACACAAGGCCCTGACCCCACTGCCCCACCCCTGCCCACTGGGACCGTCCACATACTCATCGTTGAGGCCACATCTCCGGCTGGTGGGGTTCCCGTACTTCCGGAGGGTATCGGTGAGCTCCTGGTAGAGGGTGTCTCCGAGGCTTCGGGGGATGCCCTCCCAGGCCAGGATGAGGATGACGATCACGGCATTCTGGCAGTGGTGGCCTGCCCGGTGCCGCACCAGGCAGAGCAGCTTCTCTTCCAGCGTGTGCCTGCGGATCACCTGCAGGGAGGTGGGGCGGGGGTGCTGTGAATCACAGGAGCCGGGCACCCATGATCCTCTGCATGGATGCCACACCCCCTCACCTCTGCCCAACAGACCTGCGGGCGCAGATCTTTAGGGCAGTGTACCAGGGGCGTCACGCCTCGGCGACAGCAACCACACAGGCTAAAGGACCATTATAATTAGGGAAAGAAAAACATTAAATAGCAAAATAAAAAAACAATTACTACAAAACCTGAGTCATTGGTGATGTATATAGACTTAGGGATAAGAATATCGAGTTGGCCAAAAAGTTCCTTCGGGTTTTAAGTAAAAATAAAAGACATTTTTTATTTTCACCAAGAACTTTATTGAACCATATATTCACCCTTTTGTTCCACTACCTTCTGCCATTTTTCAGGCAACTTCATAATTCCATCTTCCTGAAACTTTTCTTTTTGAGCAAAGAACTGTTCCAGGTGCCTTTTACAGTCTTCCAGGGAACTGAAATTGTTTCCATTAAGAGAATTTTGTAAAGACCTAAATAAATGGAAATCCGAAGGTGCCATGTCTGGTGAATATGGCAGATGAACCAGAACTTCACAGCCAAGCTGTAACAGGTTTTGCCTGGTCATCAAAGAAACACGCGGTCTTTCATTACCCGGATGGAAGATTATGCATTTTCTGTTAACTAATTCTGGTCGCTTTTCATCAAGCGCTGCTTTCAGTCGGTCTAATTGGGAGCAGTACTTGGAATTAATCGTTTGGTTTTCAAGAAGGAGCTCATAAGAGAGGACTCCCTTCCAATCCCACCACATACACAACATCACCTTCCTTGGATGAAGACTGGCCTTTGGTGTGGTTGGTGGTGATTCACTTCGCTTGCCCCATGATCTCTTCCATTCCACATTATTGTACAGTATCCACTTTTCATCGCCCGTCACAATTTGTTTTGAAAACAGAATGTTTTCATTAAGTTTGAGTAGAGAATCGCACGTGGAAATACGGTCAGGAAGGTTTTTTTCGCTTAACTTACGTGGGATCCAAACATCAAAGCGATTCACGTAACCAAGCTGGTGCAGATGATTTTCAGCGCTTGATTTGGACATTCTGAGTATGTCGGCTATCTCCCGCGTGGTATAACGTTGATTGTTCTCAATTAATATCTCGATTTGATTCGCTATCAACTTCCACAGGTCCACCCGACTGTGGAGCACTGTCCAGCAAGAAATCTGCACGGAACTTCACAAGCCACTTTTGACACATGTGATCAGTCACACCACCTTCTCCATACACCACACAAATCATTTTTTGCGTTTTTACCTTTCTTGAAATAATAAATCATAATATGCCAAAAATGTCGTTTTTCCTTCCATCTTCAATATTAAAATGTCTACACAAAAATTCACCAATTTTGATGTTTTTTTTTTAATGCACTCTGATATGACAGCTGTCACAATCCAATCCAATTGTTTCGAATGAAGTTAAAGACAACTAAACGCTACTAGAGCCAACTGACGGAAAAAGCCGAACGAACCTTTTGGCCAACCCAAAACATAGATAAAATTATAAGCCAAAACATATTCAGAGATTTTTTTATGTTGTCCTAAAACATCTGCAGAGAAAACGGTGCATATCTGTATGTTTTTAGTTAAAAAGCAAGGGTCTTGATGCTGTGGAAACCAGTTTTTGGTAGTTCCTCAAAAATTTAAACAAATATAACCAGGCACAACTAAGAATACACCCAAGGGAATTGAGAGTAGGGATTTGGACAGGTACTTGTACCCCCATGGCCAGAGCAGCATTACCTAGCAATAGCCAAAAGGCAGAAACAGCCCAAATGTCCGTCAACTGACGAATGGATGAACAAAATGTGGCACGTCCATTCAATGGAATATTACTCAACCTTAAACAGGAACGAAGGTCTGACTCATGCTACAACATGAGTGAACCCTGAGAACACTATGCTAAGTGAAGCAAGCCAGACACAAAAGGACAAATACTGTATGATTCCACTTACGTGAGGTACCTGTACGTGTTAAATTCATAGAGACAGAAAGTAGAATGGTGGTTACCAGGGGCTGGGATGGCGGAGAGAGAGGGTTTGGGGAGTTATTGTTTAATGGGTATAGAGTTTCAGTATGGGATGATGAAAAAGTTTTGGAAATAGACTGTGGTGATGGTTGCATAACAATGTGAATGTAATTGATGCCACTGAATTGTACACTTAAAAATGGTTAAAATGCCAAATTTTATGTTATGTATATTTTAACACAATTTAAAAAAATTAATAATACCAAAACCTATTGAACTATATACTTTAAATGAGTGAATTGTATGGTGTGTGAATTATATCTCAATAAGGCTGTTTAAAAACAAAAAAGCGGGCTTCCCTGGTGGCGCAGTGGTTGGGAGTCCGCCTGCCGAGGCAGGGGACATGGGTTCATGCCCCGGTCTGGGAGGATCACACATGCTGCAGAGCGGCTGGGCCCGTGAGCCATGGCCACTAAGCCTGTGCGTCCGGAGCCTGTGCTCCGCAACGGGAGAGGCCACAACAGTGAGAGGCCCGCGTACCGCAAAAAAAAATTAAAATAAAAACAAAACAAAACAAAAAAGCACAGGCCTTGGGCATTGCTCTCCTCTTCACTCATTCCCTAAACACCGTCCTGGCTCACACAAAGATGTGTCAAGGCAAAGGGTCCAGGAGTGGGGGATGAGGTGGCTGAATCTCCCCCCAAAATCCCAGGGAATTCTGTGACTCGATAAGATGTGGGGACCTGTGAAGAGGGGAGACTGGGAAGGGCTCTGAGTGGCAGGAGGAGGGACAAGGACTCGAGGCGGGGCTTCTACAAAGGACTATAAGCAGGGGGCTCACTTATATACATAACTACATGCTTTAGCAAGGGGCGCAGATAGTCGGGAGAGGGGTGAAATGGGGAGACCACTGACGTAACACAAGCAAAACAGATGAAGTCGGAACTAGAACAATGGGGGGAATGAAACAGGAAAAGGAATGGATTCTAGAGACCTTTAGAAGAAAGGGAACTTTGGGACCACCTGACTATAGGAGCTGAGGGACAGGGAAAAGTCTTAAATCACTTCCACGTTTCGTGGCGCAGAAAAGTGGGTGAGTGTGGGCCGTGTTTCCTGGCAGGTTAGCAGGGAGCATGCTGAGGCCAGAGGCACTCTGGAACACTGGGGTGGCTATTCTAAGCAGCCCCAACAGAATGGGTGTGGAGCTCAGGAGATGTCTGGGCTGGAGACAGACTTGGTCATGAGTACGTCACTGCAGGGAGATGCTGAGAGAGCCACCGGGCAGGAAATACCAATAAGGAAAGCAGGCCAGATGTACAACTAAAGAGTTGGGGGTGGGGGTGGGGGTGGGAAGCCAGACCTCTCTCCATCAACCATTGCCTGGTGGGAACTCCAGCCGAGTGTACCTACCTCTTCCAGTTTTGCAAGAAGAAAACAGAAATCCAGATTTTCACATGAAATCTCTCCTTTTAAACACAGGAACACCAAATTCAATTTTTAAAATTGTAGTAAAATATATGTAACTTAGAATTTAGCATTTTAAGTGTACAGCTCAGTAGCATTAAGTATATTCACGCTGTTGTGCAAAGTATCACCAGAACTTTTTCCATCTCCAGAACTTTTTATTTTCCCAAACAGAAACTCTACACCCATTTAACCCTAACTCTCCATTCTCCCCTGCCCACAGCCCATGGTAACAACCATCCTGCTTTCTGACTCTATTAACCTGACTACTCTGGGTACCTCACAGAAGTGGAATCATACAGCATTTGTCCTTTAATAACTGGCTTTATTTCACTTAGCATAATGTCCTTAAGTTTCATCCATGATGCAGCACGTATCAGAATTTGCTTCAAAAATTTAAAGGACACCTTGTATGCTACACAAAACATATAACTGGGCCAAGAGTTCCTGTTTTGAGCCACAGCAATAATGGTGTCCACCACCCTCACCCTTTGTGGAAGCATCGATTACATCATTATCTATAAAATTGTTTTTGTGGCTCAGTAAATATATGAACCTGCCATTAATCATATCCCTGTGTGATTGGCCTACTGCAGACTGAGCCGGGCATTTCATGGGCATCTGTACACATTGTAGGTACTAGGGTTTCTGAGACACTATTGTCCACCTCTGCTCATGGCCTGGGCAGTGCATCGACTAATTGCACTCATGTGCAACACACGTTCAGAGCACACAGAGACACCCGACCTGTCAAAGTTGAGATTGAGGTCACGCCCTTTGGGTTTCCCAAGTGACAAACACATAAAGGTGCCTAGGCATGAGCAGCCCTGTGGCACCCTCACAGGCCTCTGGGTACACTCAAAAAAGCTATAACAAAGCGAGCTCCCTATCCACACTCTAGGAAGGCACCCAGCAGGGTGAAATACACAAAGTGCGAAAGTCAAAGGCCAACGTAAGGTGTGAACAAACCAACACTCGAGCGCGGCAACGCAGACTGTTCACACGCCATCACGGGACCGTAAACAGATCACCTAGATTCTGGGCAGGGATTCCCTGAGCGCTGAACCTAGAACAGCCCCAGGCAGAAACTCAAGTCTATTCCCCCATAACTCTCACCCTCGGTACTTAGTTCCAACTACCGGGGTTCCCCAGCAAGTCTATTCTACCATGCCCCTGAAGGGTCTTCAAATATCTGCCTTCTGACCTGTTACCTTTACAGGCTGGCGAAGCAGTATGCCTATGATTCTTCTACCAAAAGCCCATTTTTCCCATCTGCAGTGTTTGCTTCTGGCATGCCTCTGATTATTCTGAGCCTTTGGAATGCTCCGTGGGTCACTCCCTTACTCCCATGCTTGGTGACTTCCATACTTTGTACAGGCCACCGTAAAATCAGAGACTACCAGCAGGCTCTCTGGGTAGTCCCCATTGCCTTCTTAGATCATTCTCTCAACACACATTTGCTGGACATCCATGATGCACCTCAGCTTTGTCCCCCAAGATCCTAGCCGGTTAAGTCTAGAGCTTGTCAGGTACACTGCTTGTAATGAAGGTATTGGTTGGGGGTTCAGGCTGCAAACACAGACATGAACCCCAGTTGGAAAGAAAACCCAGGCTCCAGACATGGGACAGGGGAAGTGGGGAGAGCCACAGAAGGCACTGTTCACCACAGGCAGCGGGATGCTGCCAGTCCCCCGTGGCCAGGGACCGCTTCCTGCGCTCTTGATGCCATGCCGCCACCAAGGATAATCTGTCCTTCTTAGCATTTGTGGGTCACTTCCCCAGGGGTGGGGGGGGAGGGAAAGGGAACACCTGCCTCTTCTCTAACTTCCAAGGAGGTGGAACTCTAGATGAGCTCTACAACCAAAATACATAGGGTATTTGGTGGCTGTGTAGGCAAAAAATAAGAGAAGTCCACCACACTATGAGAGATGGTTATAAAAGAGGAAAAAAAAAAAAAACCCCACAACTCAGCACGGCCTTTTTCTTGCCACTGTAACAGTTCTATGATCTACCACTCTTCTCATAAAAAAATTTTCTTTCCTCTCTCCTTTTATCTTCACTCATCAGATACAGAATTTCCTCACCTCTCTGTCACTATGTATTCCCTTCTATCTAAGCTTTTCTTTCAAAGCTGGCATCCCCCACCAGACTTGGTGATACCCACAAGTTATTCCAACCTTTGGACAAAGCACTGTGCTACATGTGTCCCGCTCTGGGCGTTTGTCCACAGACTCTGGAGGACCAAAGTTCTGAGGACCAAGTTCCTCCCCCATCATTCTGCTTTCCTCTCACAGTCCCAGAAACTGATCTCACGCTTTACCTGGGCAACTTCCTCCTCAGCCCTCAGCAGAGACATACAAGTGCTGGTCAAGAGCTAAAGCTTGACCATGGGTGTCCGGGGACTGGAAATGCATGTTCTCATCCTCAACACCATCCACATAGCCAGGTGTTTTCTTTCTTTAAGATGCTGTTTCTGAAGCCGAGAAGTCCCTCTCTCTACCTGCGCCCCAAGGATCTTCAGTTTCTTGCCCAAGACTTTGGAATTCCTCAACAACTGCCTGAATTAGCAGGAGAGAGGGACAATGCCGTTTCTCTGACAGGTTCTCTGGGGGGTAACACCCCACCCTGCTCAGCTGCAGACATAGTCAACCTCCCACTGTAATGACCGTCTTTCACAAGGGTGGGGACAACATGCTTCTACATACCTGTGAATACTCTTAAGTATTCCAAATTTTTCCAGATAATTCTTCACTGTCTGAAAATGGCTACAAACGGATATGTGGTAGTTCAGGTTCAGACACCTTTTATTTTCGTTAAACATAAAGGTGCAAAGGCATGTGGTACAGACCAGATAAAAACAGGCATGTGTGCAGACGGACAGAGGATGACAAAGGTCATCTTACCACCATCCCTCACCCAAAGTGAGCCGTGTGTATGTTCACCCAGCCTTTTTGCCTTTGTCAACATGATTCTCCTCACCAGGAATGCTGCTACCTTCTCCTGGCCCATTTAATATGGCCCCACGCATATCCACCTTCTCTGGGAAACTGCCTGAACACTCCTCCTGCCAGTCATGTCCCTTTTGCCCCTGAACTCTACAGCACCAAGTCTGCCTCTCAGTGTTAAAGCTCGATTATTCAAGTCTCCATGATCTTACTTCCTGTGTCTCTACATCATAAGCAGCTTGAACACAGGGATGGAGCCTTCTATGTTCCATGCGTATTCTCCCTACCAAGCACTGAGCAAACAGCTACCTGATAACCTTGCTGCTGCTCTGGGCACTGGTTCCACAGGGCTCTATGAGGACTGGAAGGGCAAGGTCAGAAAACTTTGGGTGAAACTGGGGTCTGAGTCATTGACCTCCCCTCTGCCAAGACACACAGGCTGCCTTATAGCAAACAGTGGCTCAGAAGTAAAACAGAAGCAATGCTGTCCCTGCCCCTGCCCAGAGGCTTAGTTCTTGTGGACAGGAGATAGGAACACCTGCAGCTCCAGGGCACACAAAGCGGGCAGAGGAGTCACAGGGACCGTGGTGGGGCTCAGGCTTGAGCAAGATGACATCTCCAGCTTCCGCTTCTCCTCCCTCCCTCTGCAGCCCTGAACCACAGGGGCAGTACGAGCTGAGCGTAATGACCAGAGCAGTTCCAAGGCCAGCCTTGGACATCAGAGGCTGGCATTTAAACAAAGTGAGGACTAACAGCTGAGGCTGGGGGAAGATGACCCTAACCAGCACCAGATGCTGGCTCACAGCTCCCTGGACAGTGCACACGCCTGCCCTCCACTCCCCGGCCCAGCTTGGGCTGTGGAGCTTTGACACGTACCCACTTTGCGATGGGACAGCCACGTGAGCTCTTCCCTTCCTTCCCCGTGTAGATGACCTTCTCGATACGGATGGCTTTCCCCTTCTCTCCGTACCTGGAGAGGGAGACAGAAGGCACCATTAGCACAGCTGAAGCCCAAAGGAGAGCAAGTCTTGGTAAGAAGGCAAGCCTCAGTGTGTTTCAGCTAGGGTTTCTAGTTACTGTGGGGCAATAGAGAAGGAAGAGAAAGATTTAAATGTTTATTCCGTGTGAAAGCCTCTGCGGACACAGCTCCACTTACAGACTCCCAGGGCCTCTGGTCCACCCGGCTCCGCTCTGTCCCAGGGCAGAAGGTCTCTGATTATTACCTCTGAGCCCTCAAACCCAAGGCTCAACACAGGCATTTGTATCCAGCCCTGTTAGCAGAGTTAGTTATTTATAAATTCAGTAAAATGCAACAGACAAAACAAATGGGGAAACCCTTATTATTCTCTTTCAACAATCCCCAACTGACATTTGAACAGATGAGGACAAGATAGCTGAGGCCAGGGGGAAGTGACCCTACCCAGTACAAACTGGCTCTGAGATTCCCTTGGACAGTAAACACGTCTGGTTCCTGCATACACCCCTGCCCTGGCCCATACATGTGTGCACACACTCAGGGATTCACCACATTCAGAGGTGATGAAACTGTGGCCCCCAGAGCTGAACTGACCTGCCCAAGACCACACAGCTACCTGGGGGCAGTGGTGGTTAAAGTGCAGCCTTGGAGGTCAGAGAGCTGGGGCTTGAGTGCCAGCGCAGCACTTCCTTGTTACAGGACCATGGCCAAATGACTGAACTTCTCTAAGCCTCAGTTTCCTCATCTGTAAAATGGATATAAAAATGGTTCCTGTCTCCTAGGCTTGGGAAAAGATCAAAAGAGATAATCCACAGGGAGTGCCTTAAAGTACTTTGAAGTTCCTGGCATGAGGGAAGAGCCCAGTAAATATTAATTATTCTTAATACTGTAAACATCCATCTTGCTGAATTGTCTTATTTTTAATAGCTTTTTAGTTTCAAGTACAATAATATTATCGTCTACAAGTACTGGTTATTTGCCACCTCCTCCTTTCCACTTTCCATGCCTCTATTTCCATCTCTTTTGTGTCTGTACTGGCCAGCCCCTTCCAAAGCACTAGCAGGCATCTTTGCTTATTTCTTGACTTTACTGGAAATGTTTCTAACTACTCATCCCTGGGCATGAAGCTCGCTGACTTTGGGACAGAGATAGAGACTCCCTTACTTTGAAGGGCTCTACTAAGGGTTTCCTGTTCTAAGGATTTTTTTCTTTTCTTTTCGTTTTTTTTGCTGCATTGGGTCTTCGTTGCTGCGCGCGGGCTTTGTCTAGTTGCGGTGAGCGGGGGCTACTCTTTGTTGCGGTGTGCCGGCTTCTCGTTGCGGTGGCTTCTCTTCTTGCAGAGCACGGGCTCTAGGCACGCGGGCTTCAGTAGTTGTGGCACGTGGCTCAGTAGTTGTGCACGGGCTTAGTTACTCCGCGGCATGTGGGATCTTCCCGGACCAGGGCTAGAACCCATGTCCCCTGCAATGGCAGGCGGATTCTTAACCACTGCACCACCAGGGAAGTCCTTGTTCTAAGGATTTTTAATCAAGAATCGATCAATTTTATCAAATACATTTTTAGCAACTAAGGACACACATGATTGAATGGTTTTTCTCCTTTGGTCAATTAACAAGGTATGCTATTTTAACAGACTGTCTAAAGCAAACAATCCTTATATTTCTGTAATAAACCCAATTTGGTCACAGCATATTTTAATATACTATTTAATAGAGGATAATGTTATCATAGCTACTACATATTCTGTTTTACATATTCTTTATATAAATACATATATAGTTACACATAATTCTTTATCTCATCCACTCTACTTCTAGGAATCTCTACCTCAGACATAACTGTACAAATACACCAAGATTTAGGAACAAGATATTCATTGTTGCATCTACAAGAGAAAATTTAGAAAGAACTTAAATATCCAGTATAGGACTGGCTAAATAAAACATAATAAAACAAATGTCCATGCAATGGAAAACCATGTAGTTGTCAAAAAGGATTCTACAGAACTGTATGTACTGACACGAAAGAAATTAAGTGGGGTGGGGGGTAATAGCTACAAACATGGGGATAGTATGCTTGACCCCATTTTGTTCAAAATTTCTCTATATACATATGTGTCTCTTCACAAATGCTTAGAAAAAATAGTAACGTATGCGTCAAACTTAAAAAAAATTTTTTTTCTTCTAAGAAGGATAATTATTAGAGAGCTTTATTCACTCTAGACTTTTAAAAAACAGACTTTTATAGACATGTTTTATTTTTGTAATTGGAAAAGAAAACAAATATTTAAAAAAATGCTTCTGGGCTTCCCTGGTGGCACAGTGGTTGAGAGTCCGCCTGCCGATGCAGGGGACACGGGTTCGTGCCCCGGTCCGGGAGGATCCCACATGCTGCGGAGTGGCTGGGCCCGTGAGCCATGGCCGCTGAGCCCGCGCGTCCGGAGCCTGTGCTCCGCAACGGGAGAGGCCACAACAGTGAGAGGCCCTTGTACCGCAAAAAAAAAAAAAAAAAAAAAAAGTGCTGATCTAAGGTTTCTCTGAGTTCAATGTTCTCTATTTCACTCAAGACCTCAGGAATGAGGTGAAAAGCTGATAACTGCCACATTAAAATTCTAAGGCTACGTTAGTCCCTTATAGAATGTGTTTGGAGACAGGACTCTGGGGAGTTTATATAGCGTGGTCTGGCTCAAGAGGAAAAGACCAGATAGTGCTGCTTTTGTTTGGTTCCTGGAAAACTTTCAGCTCCACAAGCATCTATCAGGAGCGCAGAGCCTGGACACTCAGTGTGTCCTGGGGTCGCTGTGGGAAGAACAACCTGAGGTGACCATACTGTTCGCACTGGAACGGACAGGATATCGTGTTCCCCACAGGAGGGTGAGCTGAGGACACAGACCAGGGCTTTCTGACCAAGACCTTTCCCACCGTCTCATCCTTGTGAGAAATGCTTCCTGTAGTGAACTTCATATTTGAGAGCAAATAAAAGGGCCAAGCACTGTCTGATCAGTTAGAATTTTTTTTTTTTTTTTAACCAGAACCATCTCTGTGTTTAAAGACAACCAACCAACTCTGGATTTAGTTCTTTTTTCTTAAATGTCTTACTTTCCGGCCTATCATTAAGAGGCTAGGATACAGGTGAACTCCTAGACCCTACACTAAGTCTGGAAGGGTAGGCTGAAACCTTATTCTAAAGGGTAACTTCATCATCTTAGCCAGTGATTCTCAAAGGTGGTGCTGGGACCAGCATCCCCTGGGAACTTGGGAGGAATGCAGACTCTCGGGTCCCATCCCAGACCTGCTGGGTCAGAAGCCCTGGGGTGGGGCCCAGCGATCTGCGCTTTCACAAGTCCTCCAGAGACCTGAAGCATGCTCAAGCTTGATAACCGCTGATCTAAAGTTGTGATTCTTCAGGGTTACCTTTATCACACATTAATAAGACCAGTTCCCCCCACACTCAGAGGATTTGCTGGTACGGTGTTGGTGCTTTCATTCCTAGCATGAACATTTAATGAACTCCTAGGCTGCAGAGAATCCCCTTTCCAGTTAGAGGACACGTGGCCCTGTGCAGCAGGCCATTCTCAGATATGGGTTTGAACACCTGACTCCAATTATCTATGACAACAAGGACCTGGGTACCCAGGAGGTATGGAACCCATTAACAAATCTGATAATATTTTAGGACTTGCTTTCAACCTCCTCCTTTCACAGTCTTTCCCAGATAAACTAAAAGCACCAACATCCCCTGGATTTCAGTTTTCTTCCCTCTTTGCCTTGGCCAACTCCTGGCAGTGGAGTGGTCCTGCAGAGTAAGGGTTGGGCGGGAAGTCTAGAGAAAGAGACAGCCTGGATCATTCACAAACTAGACCCCCCTCCAGGTGATTTTCAGCAATCATTCATTCCCCTCCTGTTCCAGAAGGAGCTTAAAAAGATGTCTATGTGATAAAAATAACAGGTGATGAAATCAGAGTAAAGGGGGAAACAGATAGACATGATGTTGTTATGCAAAATGCAGATGGTGGGATCTTGTGCATATTTTTAAGAGATGAGCCTAGAACATTTCATCACATGAGAAATCAAGGAAGCTAATGAAGACTCCTTAGGGTCATGTCAAAAGGACTCAGGAGTGAACCTGAATAGGCTCCCACGGGCCAAAGATGAGAAATTACGTTCCTCCTAATGAGGATACACAAATCTGGCTCTAAGCTTACAAGCAGCCAACATAAAGATGGAAACACAATCTGTTCCATGATTTACAAGGCCCTTAAGATAAAAATAAACCAGTTGCTGAGGAAAAACACAAGTATTCCTGGTCTTGAGAGGAATTCCTCCCTTGGATCAGTTTCTGGAGAATCTACACTTGGCTGTTATTTTTAAAGCAATGACAAAAAAAAAAAAAAAAGGACAAATCTCAACTTTATCATTATCTCTTAATCCTTATTTCAAAACATACTCTTCTATAACTAAAAGTTATTGAGAGAGCTGTCTAGAAATCTTGCAAAATTGCTACCAAAAAACAAACACACATAAAAACTATCCCAGATCAAACCTGTACATTTGACTCCCCTGCAGCCCTCAACCTGTAAACAATAGTGTCAAGATTCCTCACAAAAATCGCTGGCCAAAAAGAATGCTCAACATCATTAATCATTAGAGAAGTGCAAACCAAAACTACAATGAGGTATCATCTCACACTAGTCAGAATGGCCATCATCAAAAAATCTACAAACAATAAATGCTGGAGAGGCTGTGGAGAAAAGGGAACCCTCTTGCACTGCTGGTGGGAACGTAAATTGATACAGCCACTATGGAGAACAGTACGGAGGTTCCTTAAAAAACTACAAATAGAATGACCATACGACCCAGCAATCCCACTACTGGGCATACACCCTGAGAAACCCATAATTCAAAGAGTCATGTACCACAATGTTCACTGCAGCTCTATTTACAATAGCCAGGACATGGAAGCAACCTAAGTGTCCATCCACAGATGAATGGATAGAGAAGATGTGGTACATATATACAATGGAATATTACTCAGCCATAAAAAGAAACAAAATTGAGTCACTTGTAGTGATGTGGATGGACCTAGAGTCTGTCATACAGAGTGAAGTAAGTCAGAAAGAGAAAAACAAATACCGTATGCTAACACATATATGGAATCTAAAAAAAAAAAAAAAAAAAAAGGTAATGAAGAACCTAGGGGCAAGACGGGAATAAAGACACAGACCTACTAGAGAATGGACTTGAGGACACAGGGAGGGGGAAGGGTAAGCTGTGACAAAGTGAGAGAGTGGCATGGACATATATACACTACCAAACGTAAAATAGATAGCTAGTGGGAAGTAGCCGCATAGCACAGGGAGATCAGCTCGGTGCTTTGTGACCACCTAGAGGGGTGGGAGAGGGAGAGGGAGAGGGAGGGAGACGCAAGAGGGAAGAGACATGGGGATATATGTATATGTATAGCTGATTCACTTTGTTATAAAGCAGAAAGTAACACACCACTGTAAAGCAATTATACTCCAATAAAGATGTTAAAAAAAAAAAAAACTCGCTGGCCAAAATAATGCCCGCTCCAACCTCGAAGCTGTAACACATACACATGTGGGCACATGCAGGCGTGCGTGAATAACCCACACACTGTTGTAAATGTTTCATTCTCACCAACAATGTACTAGGGTTCCCTTTTCTCTACATCCTTGCCAACATTTGTTATTTGTAGACTTTTTGATGATTCTTATGGACTCAGAGGTGCTCTTTCAATCAGTCTTGAATTTACAGATTGGGTCCTGGATCAAATGCTTTTCTGATGGGCTTCTATGAACATAAATGTTTCCAGATGGTACACGATAAGTGTTTACAGCAGATCACTGTGCTCCATCCATCTTACCTTTTATTCATTCAGGGATATCACTACAGTTATTTAGTTCAAAATCATGTTCCCTGCTATATTAATGACAGTATTAGTTACCCTGGTCAGACAAAATCTGGTCCCCAAATTTGTAGAAATTCTAAGCTATAATTCTCAGCCCCCAGCCTTCCACACATCTGTATGTCTACGTATATGTATGAGCAAACATGTTTATGTCTTACATAATTCATGCCTTTGCTATTAAAATACTAATGTTTGTTATAAAAATGCAGTCAGTAAATGCAGATATGATGTAGACACCCTGTATGTAATATTTACTAGTAAGCACTACGTGCTTTCCAGACATCAATTCAGTTTATCCTCATAACTCTCCTCCAGTGTATGTACTTTTATTTTCTCCATTTTGCAGATAAGAAAACCGAGTCACAGAGAAGAAAAGCAACTTACCAAAGAACTCATCAGTAAGTGGAAGGGCCAGGACTGGACCTTAGTCTAGCTCCAGTGTCCATGTGCTCTCAATCACCAAGCTATTTTTACCTCTCTACACACTGGAACTCACAGTATTTAATAGCTACTGTGGACACGTACATAGATTTTAAAGTTTCTATCGGTACAAAACTGCTTAAAAAAGCAAAACAGAGCTGTCAAGTAAAAGCCCTATAGTCTTGAGTTCGAATTGGAAGTGTATATAAACTCAGTGTATGTATTTAATCACTAAACAGTAGCAAAACTAAAAAACCTACACATACCTCTTGGCTCTTTCTACTGAAATGGCCTAGAAAAATGAGCACCCCCAGCACCCAGAGTCTGTTTTCTAAATATTTCTTCCCCCAATAAAAATACGAGAAATCAAGAACTAGGATCATGTCGAAAGGACTCAGGAGACAATGTGAATAGGTGCCCACTGGCCAAAGACGAGGCATACATTTCTCCTCTTGGTGGTACAAAACACCACCTAGGAAGTAATTTTGAAAGAAAGAAACAATCTGATTCTGATCAAGCCTTTAGATCTAACCAATTTACACGACACAGGGCAGAAGAACCTGTTAAACAATACCACAGGGAAGGTAGCAGCAAACTTCAGACCATGAGAAACTCTACAGGACATACAACCATTTAACCCCATTTCTTTAATAAAAACTGTTTCAAGAAAGAGTGAGATAAAAGGGGGTTATGGGGATCTGTAAAGGGCAGACCTATAGAAAAAAGAAACCCTGGGCCCTGGGGGTGAAAATCCCACATTCAACTTTTCAGTCTGTGTATCAGGGATTCCTTTCTGTAGGCTGTCTAGTATAAGGCAATGAAAACGAGAGGTGCTTAAAAGCCATATTCTGTTAACAACTTGCCCACTTCTCCTTGGACATCTGTGCATCACTCACCGCTCCTCCATGAGTTCCCGGATGGAGGCTACCGTGGGGCCAGATCCCAGATGAGTGTAATACGGACCTTCATCTTTCTCCACTATTTGTTCTGCAGAAATACAAAGTAAACATTATTTGGAGACATCAATTCATTAATATTAATTTAGGAAGGCAAACCATCAATAGGAAAATTAATGGCATAGTACAAAACAGGAAATTCAATGGCTTATACACATGTGGAAGTATGTTCACCCCCATTAGAAATCAGGAAATACAAATTAAAATCACAATGAAACACCATTACACACAGACCAAATTGGCAAAAATTTAGAAATCTGATAAAACTATGCATTATCAAGACTGAGGCTTAACCACTCTGGAATTTAGTTTATCATTATACATAATCTAGACCAGAGGTCAGCAAACCACTCCACTCCTGGATACAGACCCAAACCAGCTGAAAACAAGGACTCAAACAACACCTGTATGCAGTGTTCATTGCAGCATTATTACAAGAGCCAAAAGGTGAAAACAACACAAGTGTCCATCAACAGATGAACAAAATGTGGTATATCCATACAGCAGCATATTATTCGACCATAAGAAGGATTTATTCTGATACGTGCTATAACACGGATGAACCTGGAAAATGTTAGGCTAAGTGAAATAAGCCAGACACAAGAGGACAAATATTGTATGATTCCACTTACAGGATATATCTAGAATAGGTAAATTCATAGAGGTAAAAATTAGATTAGAGGTTACCAACCGCTGGGAGGAGGGGGGAATGGGGACTTATTACTTAATAGGTAGAGTTTCTGTTTAGTGTTGAAACAGTTTTAGAAATAGTGGTGATGGTTGCACAATATTGTGAATGTAATTAATGCCACTAAACTATACACTAAATAATGGTTAAAATGGCAAATTTTATATTATGTATGTTTTACCACAATTCAAAAAAGAGAAAGGAATAAGTACTGATACATGCTACAATGTGGGCGAACCTTCAAAAACATTACAATAAGTGAAAAAGTCAGACACAAAATATCACATATATCGCGTGATTCCATTCATATGAAATAATCCAGGATAGGTAAAGCCATAGAAGCAGAAAGCAGAATGATGGTTGCCAGAGGCTGGGAGGAGGGAGGAATGGAGAGTTACTACTTAATGGGTATAGGATTTTATTTTAGAATGATGAAAGTGTTTTGGAACTAGATAGAGGTGATTATTTCACAATATTGTGAATGTACTAAATGTCAGTGAATTGTACACTTTAAAATGATTAATTTGGGGGGGGGACCTTCAAGATGGCAGATGAGTAAGACATGGAGATCACTTTCCTCCCAACAAATACATCAGAAATACATCTGCACGTGGAACAACTCCTACAGAACACCTACTGAACGCTGGCAGAAGACCTCAGACCCCCCAAAAGGCAGGAAACTCCCCACATACCTGGGTAGGGCAAAAGGAAAAAGAAAAAACGAAGACAAAAGAATAGGGACAAAAGAACGTGCACCTCTGGGAGGGAGCTGGGAAGGAGGAAAAGTTTCCACACACTAGGAAGCCCCTTCACTGGAGGAGACGGGGGTAGGCGGAGGGAAGCTTTGGAGCCACGGAGGAAAGCGCAGTCACCGGGGTGCGGAGGGCAAAGCGGAGAGATTCCCGCACAGAGGATCGGTGCCGACCAGCACTCACCAGCCTGAGAGGCTTGTCTGCTCACCCGCAGGGGCGGGCGGGGGCTGGGAGCTGAAGCTCGGGGCTTCGGAGGTCAGACCCCAGGGAGAGG
Source organism: Leucopleurus acutus (assembly GCF_964270905.1). Classification (NCBI taxonomy): domain Eukaryota; kingdom Metazoa; phylum Chordata; class Mammalia; order Artiodactyla; family Delphinidae; genus Leucopleurus; species Leucopleurus acutus. Next base: position 628,486 of record NC_139154.1, on the reverse strand, counting down.
ACTTGGTTGGGTTGGCTGCGTGAACACAGCCTGAAGGGGGCTAGTGCGCCACAGCTAGCCGGGAGGGAGTTCGGGAAAAAGTCTGGACCTGCTGAAGAGGCAAGAGACCATCCTTTCAGCGTGCACGAGGAGAGAGCATTCCTCCCCAGTGTGCCCACAGAAAGGCAGAGCACCGCCTAAGCAAGCTCCAGAGACGGGCATGAGCCGCGGCTATCAGCTCAGACCCCACAGACAGGCATGAAACACTAAGGCTGCTGTTGCAGCCACCAAGAATCCCGTGTGCGAGCACAGGTCACTATCCACACACCCCCAGGAGCCTGTGCAGCCCGCCACTGCCAGGGTCCCGAGATACAGGGACAACTTCCCTGGGAGAACAGACGGCGCACCTCAGGCTGTTGCAATGTCACGCCGGTCTCTGCCGCTGGAGGCTCACCCTGCATTCCAGTTATGACTACTGTACCCCTCCCTCCCCCCCCCCGACCTGAGTGAACAAGAGTGCCCTAATCAGCTGCTACTTTAACCCCCTCCTGTCTGGCCGGGAACAGATGCCTGAGGGTGACCTACACAGAGAGGTGGGCCAAAACCAAAGCTGAACCCCAGCAGCTGTGTGAACAAAGAAGAGAAAGGGAAATCTCTCTATGCAGCCCAAGGAGCAGCATATTAAATCCCCACAATCAACTTGATGAACCATGCCTCTGTGGAATACCTGACTAGACAACGAATGTTCCCAAAATCGAGGGAGCGGACTTTGGGAGCAACAGTAGACTTGGGGATTGCTGTTTGCAACTGATTTGTTTCTGATTTTTTTTTTTTTTTTTTTTTGCGGTGCACGGGCCTCTCACTGTTGTGGCCTCTCCCGTTGCGGAGCACAGGCTCCGGGTGCGCAGGCTCAGCGGCCATGGCTCACGGGCCCAGCCGCTCCATGGCATGTGGGATCTTCCCGGACCGGGGCACGAACCCTTGTCCCCTGCATCGGCGGGCGGACTCTTAACCACTGCACCACCAGGGAAGCCCTGTTTCTGATTTTTATATTTATTTTAGTTTTTAGTGCTTGTTATCATTGGTGGATTTATTAGTTTGGTTGCTCTCTTCTTTTATTTTTATTAATTATTTTTTCATTTTATTATTGTATTAATTTATTTTTTTTCTTCCTTTTTTCTTCTTCCTTTTCTTCTGAGCCGTGTGGCTGACAGGGTCTTGGTGCTCCAGCCGGGTGCCAAGCCTGAGCCACCGAGGTGGGAGAGCTAAGTCCAGGACATTGGACCACCAGAGACCTCCCGGCCCCATGTAATATCAATTGGTGAGAGCTCTCACAGAGATCTCCAGCTCAACACTAAGACCCAGCTCCACCCAACGGCCAGCAAGCTCCAGTGCTGGACGCCCCATACCAAACAACTAGCAAGAGAGGAACACAACCCCACCCATTAGCAGAGAGGCTGCCTAAAATCATACTAGGGTCACAGACACCCCAAAATGCACCACCGGACACAGCCCTGCCCACCAGAAAGACAAGATCCAGCCCCACCCACCAGAACACAGGCACCAGTCCCCTTCATCAGGAAGCCTACCAGAACACAGGCACCAGTCCCCACTACCCACCAGAACACAGGCACCAGTCCCCACTACCAGGAAGCCTACACAAGCCACTGACCAAACCTCACTCACAGGGGGCAGACACCAAAAACAACGGGAACTACAAACTTGCAGCCTGCGAAAAGGAGACCCCAAACACAGTAAGTTTAAAAAAATGAGAAGACAGAGAAATATGCAGATCAAGGAGCAAGGTAAAAACCCACCAGACCAAACAAATGAAGAGGAAATAGGCAGTCTACCTGAAAAAGAATTCAGAGTAATGATAGTAAAGATGATCAAAAATCTTGGAAATAGAATGGAGAAAATACAAGAAACGTTTAACAAGGACCTAGGAGAACTAAAAAGCAAACAAACAATGATGACCAACACAATAAATGCAATTTAAAATTCTCCAGAAGGCATCAATAGCAGAATAACTGAGGCAGAAAAACAGGTAAGTGACCTGGAAGATAAAACAGTGGAAATAACTACCACAGAGCAGAATAAAGAAAAAAGAATTGAGGACCGTCTCTGAGACCTCTGGGACATTAAATGTACCAACATTTGAATTACAGGGGTCCCAGAAGAAGAAGAGAAAAAGAAAGGGACTGAGAAAATATTTGAAGAGATTATAGTTGAAAACTTCCCTAATAGGGGAAAGGAAATAGTCAATCAAGTCCAAGAAGCACAGAGAGTCCCATATGGGATAAATCCAAGGAGAAACATGCCAAGACACATATTAATCAAAAACTAAAAACAAAGTTATTTAATTTAACAAAAATTAAATACAAAGAAAAATATTAAAACCAGCAAAAATATTAAAAGCAACAAATAACATACAAAGGAATCCCCATAAGGTTAACAGCTGATCTTTCAGCAGAAACTCTGCAAGCCAGAAGGGAGTGGCAGGACATATTTAAAGTGATGAAAGGGAAAAACCTACAACCAAGATTACTCTAGCCAGTAAGGATCTCATTCAGATTTGACAGAGAAATTAAAACCCTTACAGACAAGCAAAAGTTAAGAGAATTCAGCACCACCAAACCAGCTTTACAACAAATGTTAAAGGAACTTCTCTAGGCAGGAAACACAAGAGAAGGAAAAGACCTACAAAAACAAACCAAACCAATTAAGAAAATGGTAATAGGAACATATATATCAATAATTACCTTAAATGTAAATGGATTAAATGCTCCAACAAAAGACACAAACTGGCTGAATGGATACAAAAACAAGACCCATATATATGCTGTCTACAAGAAACCCACGTCAGACCTAGGGACACATACAGACTGAAAGTGAGGGGATGGAAAAAGATACTCCATGCAAATGAAAAACAAAAGAAAGTTGGAGCAGCAATTCTTATATCAGACAAAATAGACTTTAAAATAAAGATTATCACAAGAGACAAAGAAGGACACTACATAATGATCAAGGGACCAATCCAAGAAGAAGATATAACAATTTTAAGTATTTATGCACCCAGCATAGGAGCACCTCAATACATAAGGCAAATGCTAACAGACATAAAAGGGGAAATCGACAGTAACACAATAATAGTATGGGACTTTAACACCCCACTTTCACCAAAAGACAGATCATCCAAAATGAAAATGAATAAGGAAACACAAGCTTTAAATGACACATTAGACGAGATGGATTTATCTGATATTTATAGGACATTCCATCCAAAAACAACAGAATACACTTTCTTCTCAAGTGCTCATGGAACATTTGCCAGGATAGATCATATCTTGCGTCACAATCAAGCCTCAGTAAATTTAAGAAAATTGAAATTGTATCAAGTATCTTTTCCGATCACAACACTATGACACTAGATATCAATTACAGGAAAAAACTGTAAAAAATAAAAACACATGGAGGCTAAACAATACATTACTAAATAACCAAGAGATCACTGAAGAAATCAAAGAGGAAATCAAAAAATACCTAAAAAAAATGATAATAAAAACACGACGACTCAGAAAGAGAAAAACAAGTACCATATGCTAACACATATATATGGAATCTAAAAAAAAAAAGGTTCTGAAGAACCCAGGGGCAGGACAGGAATAAAGATGCAGACCTACTAGAGAATGGACTTGAGGACACAGGGAGGGGGAAGGGTAAGCTGGGACGAAGTGAGAGAATGGCATGAACATATATACACTACCAAATGTAAAATAGCTAGCTAGTGGGAAGCAGCTGCATAGCACAGGGAGATCAGCTCGGTGCTTTGTGACCACCTAGAGGGGAGGGATAGGGAGGGTGGGAGGGAGACGTAGAGGGAGGAGATATGGGGGTATATGTATATGTATAGTTGATTCACTTTGTTATAGGGCAGAAACTAACACACCACTGTAAAGCAATTATACTCCAATAAAGGTGATAAAAAAAAAAAAGCACAAAACACAATGACCCAAAACGTATAGGATGCAGCAAAAGCAGTTCTAAGAGGAACTTTACAGCAATACAATCATATCTCAAGAAACAAGAAAAATCTCAAATAAACAATCTAACCTTACCCCTAAAGCAATCAGAGAAAGAAGAACAAAAATACCCCAAAGTTAGCAGAAGGAAAGAAATCATAAAGATCAGATCAAAAATAAATGAAAAAGAAATGAAGGAAACAATAGCAAAGATCAGTAAAACTAAAAGCTGGTTCTTGGAGAAGATAAAATTGATAAACCATTAGCCAGACTCATCAAGAAAAAATGGGAGAAGACTCAAATCAATAGAATTAGAGGGGCTTCCGTGGTGGCACAGTGGTTGAGAGTCTGTCTGCCGATGCAGGGGACACAGGTTTGTGCCCCGGTCCAGGAAAATCCCACATGCCACGGAGCGGCTGGGCCCGTGAGCCATGGTCGCTGAGGCTGCGTGTCCGGAGCCTGTGCTCCGCAGCAGGAGAGGCCACAACAGTGAGAGGCCCGCGTACAGCAAAAAAAAAAAAGAATTAGAAAGCAAAAAGGAGAAGTAACAACTAACACTACAGAAATACAAAGGATCATGAGCGATTATTACAAGCAACTATATATGCCAATAAAATGGACAACCTGGATGAAATGCACAAATTCTTAGAAAAGAACAACCTTCCGAGACTGAACCAGGAAGAAATAGAAAATATAAACAGACCAATCACAAGCACTGAAATTGAGACTGTGATTAAAAATCTGCCAAAAAGCAAAAGCCCAGGACCAGATGGCTTCACAGGTGAATTCTATCAAACATTTAGAGAAGAGCTAACACCTATCTTTCTCAAACTCTTCCAAAACATAGCAGAGGAACACTCCCAAACTCATTCTATGAGGCCACCATCACCCTGATAACCAAAACCAGACAAAGATGTCACAAAGAAAGAAAACTAGAGGCCAGTATCACTGATGAACGTAAGATGAAAAAATCCTCAACAGATTATAGCAAACAGAATCCAAGAGCACATTAAAAATATCATACACCATGATGAAGTGGAGTTTACCCCAGGAATGCAAGGATTCTTCAATATACACAAATGAATGTGATACACCATATTAACAAACTGAAGGATAAAAACCATATGATCATCTTAATAGATGCAGAGAAAGCTTTCGACAAAGTTCAACACTGATTTATGATATAAACCCTGCAGAAAGTAGGCATGGAGGGAACTTACCTCAACATAATAAAGGCCATATATGACAAACCCACAGCCAACATCATTCTCAAAAGTGAAAAACTGAAACCATTTCCTCTAAGATCAGGAACAAGACAAGGTTGTCCACTCTCACCACTATTATTCAACATAGTTTTGGAAGTTTTAGCCACAGCAATCAGAGAAGAAAAAGAAATAAAAGGAATCCAAATCGGAAAAGAAGTAAAGCTGTCACTGTTTGCAGATGACATGACACTGTACATAGAGAATCCTAAAGATGCTACCAGAAAACTACTAGAGCTAATCAATGAATTTGGTAAAGTAGCAGGATAGAAAATTAATGCACAGAAATCTCTGGCATTCCTATACACTAATGATGAAAAATCTGAAAGAGAAATTAAGAAAACATTCCCATTTACCACTGTAACAAAAAGAATAAAATACCTAGGAATAAACCTACCTAAGGAGACAAAAGACCTGTATACAGACAACTATAAGACACTGATGAAAGAAATTAAAGATGAAACAAACAGATGGAGAGATATACCATGTTCTTGGATTGGAAGAATCAACATTGTGAAAATGACTATACTACACAAAGCAATCTATAGGTTCAATGCAATCCCTACCAAACTACCAATGGCATTTTTCACAGAACGAGAAGAAAAAGTTTCACAATTTGTATGGAAACACAAAAGACCCTGAATAGCAAAGCAATCTTGAGAAAGAAAAACACAGCTGGGGGAATCAGACTCCCAGACTTCAGACTATACTACAAAGCTACAGTAATCAAGAGAGTGTGGTACTGGCACAAAAACAGAAATATAGATCAAGGGAACAGGATAGAAAGCCCAGACATAAACCCACATACATATGGTCACCTTATCTTTGATAACGGAGGCAAGAATATACAATGGAGAAAAGACAGTGTCTTCAATAAGTGGTGCTGGGAAAACTGGACAGCTACATGTAAAAGAATGAAATTAGAACACTCCCTAACACCATACACAAAAATAAACTCAAAATGGATTAAAGACCTAAATATAAGGTCGGACACTATCAAACTCTTAGAGGAAAACATAGGCAGGACACTCCTTGACATAAATCATAGCTAGGTCCCTTTTGATCCACCTCCTAGAGAAATGGAAATAAAAACAAACAAATGGGACCTAATGAAACTTAAAAGCTTTTGCACAGCAAAGGAAACCATAAATAAGACAAAAAGACAACCCTCAGAATGGGAGAAAATATTTGCAAACGAAGTGACTGACAAAGGATTAATCTCCAAAATATACAAGCAGCTCATGCAGCTCAATATCGAAAAAACAAACAATTCAATCCAAAACTGGTCAGAAGACCTAAATAGACATTTCTCCAAAGAAGATATACAGATTGCCAACAAACACATGAAAGGATGCTTAATATCACTAATCACTAGAGAAATGCAAATCAAAACCACAATGAGGGGCCTGACTTCACTGGTGGCACAGTGGTTAAGAATCCACCTGCCAGTGCAGGGGACGTGGGTTCAAACCCTGGTCCGGGAAGATCTCCCATGTCGTGGAGAGGCTATGCCCATGTGCCGCAACTACTGAAGCCGTGTGCCCTAGAGCCCGCAAGTCACAACTACTGAGCCCATGCACCGCAACTACTGAAGCCCGCACAACTAGAGCCTGTGCTCCACAACAAGAGAAGCCACCGCAATGAGAAGCCTGTGCGCCACAACGAGTAGCCCCCACTCAATGCAACTAGAGAAAGCCTGTACGCAGCAACGAAGACCCAATGCAGCCAAAAATAAATAAATACATTTATAAAAACAAACACACAAACCACCATGAGGTATCACCTCACACCAGTCAGAATGGCCATCATCAAAAAATCTACAAAAAATAATTGCTGGAGAGGGTGTGGAGAAAAGGGAACCCTCTTGCACTGTTGGTGGGAATGTAAATTGATACAGCCACTATGGAGAACAGTATGGAGGTTCCTTAAAGAAACCACAAATAGAACTACCATATGACCCAGCAATCCCACTACTGGGAACATACCCGGAGAAAACCATAATTCAAAACGAGTCATGTAACACAATTTTGACTGCAGCACTATTTACAATAGCCAGGACATGGAAGCAACTTAAGTGTCCATCCACAGATGAATGGATAAAGAAGATGTGGCACATATATACAATGGAATATTACTCAGCCATAAAAAGAAACAAAATTGAGTTATTTGTAGTGAGGTAGATGGACCTAGAGTCTGTCATACAGAGTGAAGTAAGTCAGAATGAGAAAAACAAATACCGTATGCTAACACATATATATGGAATCTAAGAAAAAAATCGTTCTGATGAACCTAGGGGCAGGACAGGAATAAAGACGCAGATGTAGAGAATGGACTTGAGGACACGGGGAGGGGGAAGGGTAAGCTGGGACAAAGTGAGAGAGTGGCATGGACATATATACACTACCAAATGTAAAATAGATAGCTAGTGGGAAGCAGCCGCATGGCAGAGGGAGATCAGTTCGGTGCTTTGTGACCACCTAGAGGGGAGGAATAGGGAGGGTGGGAGGGAGACGCAAGAGGGAGGGGATATGGGGATATATGTATACATATAGCTGATTCACTTTGTTACAGAGCAGAAACTAAGACAATATTGTAAAGCAATTATACTCCAATAAAGATGTTAAAAATAAATAAATTTTATGTTATGTGAAGTTCTCCACAATTAAAAGAAACTACTGACTCACACAACAACATGGATGATTTTTAAATGAGTTTTTCTAAGTGAAAGAAATGAGACTCAAAAGACGATGTAATAGTAACTCTGGAAAATACTACATTGACTGGATACTATAAGGCTACAAACAAAAAGAACTTTACACAAATACTGTACTACAGTGCGTAAATTTGTTTCATGTCTAGGGAGACATACAACTAAACGCGATGTGTTATCCTGCAATGGGTCCTATAACAGAAAAAGGACTTTAGTGGAAAAACTGACGAAATCCAAAGTCTATAGTTAATAGTATTGTGCCAACATTAACGTCTGTTTTAAATGCACCATAAATATGTAAGATGTTTATATTATGGGATGCTGGATAAAGGGCATACAGGGACTCTCTGTGCCAACTCTGCAAATCCTCTATAAATGTAAAATTATTTCATAGTAAAAAGTTAATAAAACGAACAAGCAAAAACAAGAAACTATGCAGGGGACCCTAATTTGCTGATCCTGTCCTAGAGGAAATCTTGGCCACATGCATCAAAAAATGTACAAGGATTTTCACAGCAACATATTTGCAGTAGTCAAAATGGGAAACAACCCATAATCCAGCAACAGTGGAATGGATAAATAAAACACAGTAGAATCATATAATGGCATATATCCAGCAATGAGAATTGACAAACTGCAACAAAATGGTTGAATACCATACCACCATAGTTAGTGAAAGAAGCACAGCACAGAATACAGTAAGATTATATCTAAATGATATTCAAAACCAGGTTCAACCAAACTATACTGTTTAGAGATCCATACATAGGTGGTAAAATTATTAAATTGAAATATAAAATATAAAAAAATGATTTTTTGCCTACAGAAATGGCAATTTCATACAGCTCAATCTTAAAGAAATACAAGGAAATCATTGTCACAAGTCAAGAGAGTGGTCGCCTCTGGGGGACAGGAGAGGAATGTGATTGGGAAAGGTATACAGGGGACTTCTGGGGAACTGGAAAGGGCCTACTTTTTGATTTAGGTGATGGTTACACAGGTGTTCATTTTATAAATTTTCATTAAACTGTACATGAATGCTTTGTGTGCTTGCCTATATACGGAGTTCACAATTTTTAAAAGGTAAAAAATTAATGTCATACCTGTTCTATGCAGAACATCATCCTCAGTTTTATGGGGAAAGCGAGAAGGACAAAACTAATTGGGGCTTTAAAAAGTGTATGGTCTAGTTGGGTAGATAAGACCCATATATAAGAAGATACCTTATAGCATTTCCAGTCAATGGGGAAAGATTAATTTTTCAATGCATGGTGTTGGAACAACTGAGGAAAAAATTTTGCTCCACACTTAATAACTTACCCCAAAATACATTCCAAGTGGTTGAAAGATTTAAATACAAAAAATTAAACTATACAAGTTCTAGAAGAAAAACAATGGATGAGTTTTTAAAAATAATCAAAGAAGTGGGAAGGTCTTCTCTAAGTATAACATGAAATTCTGAAGCCAACACACACACACCAGAAACTCTGATAAATATAACTAGAGAAAAATTTATAGTAATAACTACCAAAAGTCAAGCCAAAAGACAAATACTGGGGAGAAATATCTGGAACTCACACCAGACAAACACTGCTTTCTTTAACAGATCAAGAACTCCTACAGCTAAATAAGGTCAATAATACAAGAGATAAATGAAAAAAAGATAAAACTGGTTCTTTGAAAGGGAATGAAAATGGGTCAAACATATGTAAAGGTACAATAAAGTACCAGTTTTACCCTTCAGATGAGTCACCATCAAAGTCTGATAACTCCTCCTGTTGGTGAGGGTACAGGAAAACAGGCAGTATGGAAAGTAATTTAGCAATATACTAAAATTACAAATGCCCAATCTGTTTGACTCAGTAATTTCAAAGAATGTCAAATTCTTCTAAGAATTTATTTTTAGGAATTTGGATATACTTGCATATGTACTAAGTGATATTGTATATACAAGAATACTCACTGCATCTTTTTTAAAATAAATTTATTTATTTAGTTTTGGCTGTGTTGGGTCTTCATTGCAGTGCACGGGCTTTCTCTAGTTGCGTCGAGCGGGGGCTACTCTTTGTTACGGTGCGCAGGCTTCTCATTGTGGTGGCTTCTCTTTGTTGCGGAGCACGGGCACTAGGCGCGCGGGCTTCAGTAGTTGTGGCACGCGGGCTCAGTAGCTGTGGCTCGCGGGCTTAGTTGCTCCTCGGCACGTGGGATCTTCCTGGACCAGGGCTCAAACCCGTGTCCCCTGCATTGGCAGGCGGATTCTTAACCACTGCGCCACCAGGGAAGTCCCTCACTGCATCATTTTTAATGGCAAAATATCAGAAACTTAAATGTCCATAATACATTGTGTATTATAAATACATTATAGCACAACCATATAATGGAATACTAAGCAGCTATCAAAAGGAGTTAGGCAGCTTCAGATATACTGACCAAAAAATAACCTCCGAGATATTTTAAGTGAGGAAACAAGCAAATTTCAGTATAGCATGTGTAATATGCTATAGTTAGTATACACACACAATCACATATACATTAGTATATACACACACATATGCAAGCCTAAAGGTGTATATGTCATTACCCACACTAAGAATAAGGGTAAGAGTAAGACTCATGTTGTGAAAATGAGTTCAGCTGTATTCCTAGTTTAAAACAAGCAAACAAAAGGTTGGCAATGGTATGTGCATCCCAGTAGATGAACTGATGCAAGTTGTCTATCACTTATGGTTTCTGCTCATGGAGACTCTTCATCCCCCCTTGTATTATTGTCATGGTCTCCTAACTGGTCTCAGCCCTCTGAGGTCATCCTACCTAATACCACCAGTTATACTTCCAAAACAGAAATCTGATCAGACCAGTTCCCACTGATGACTCCATGCTAGACAGAAGACAGAACCCAAATTCCAGAACACAGTCCACAAGGCCCCCGAGGAGCCATCTCTGCACACTGCCCAGCCTTGCATCCTGCGACAGCTACCACAGCTTCTTTTACACAGCCATGCAATACTCCTGTGTCTTGAAACACGTTTTCTCATTGACCACAGTGCTTTCATTTCTTTCCTTCTTTGGAAAAACTCATGTCATAAGGCCTAGTTTAAATGCCACCTTTTCTGTGAAACCCCACTGGACTTCTCCTTTTCCCTCTGGACTCCCAGAGCACCTTTCATACAACAAAAATATCACATTTTTATTGTTACCATGTATCACATTTTTATTGTTACCATGTCACAGCAGAATGAACACAGATTTTACAGATACCTGGGCAACTGTGATGAGTTATCTTCCCAGCCTCTCTAATCCTCACACCTTCTTGTGTAAAATACACAAAGGGCCAAGTGCAGTATTTGGTGTATAATATGAACTCAGTATGTAGCTGCTGTCTAGGCTCTGCCAAACAAATTGTATGATTGTGACCAAGTTACACAGCCCTTATGAGCTTTAGAGCAGTGAAAGTAATGTTTCTATATTTTAGATTTGTTGAGGATTAGATGATATGTAAGGTACCTAGCACAGTCCTCAACCTATCCATGCTTAAATGTTTTCATCCTTTTCAACGAAATGATTAAAAATTACTTGCTCCAAATATGCACTGTTTTGAACCATAAGACAGAGAGGATTATAGAAGGATGTATGTGAAGTGGGGGAGGGAAAGAGACCAAGGTTTGGGTAGGGAGAGAGAACGTAAGAATATGGGTGTTGGAAGTAGTGGTCTGAAATCTCTTTACAGGTGCTAGAATACTACAGCCTATATGGAAAATAGAACACAGGAATATGCCAGAGCTTCTGGGCTCTTTTCTAGTTTCTACTGTCTGGAGAAAAGTCAAAGTAATGGATTGACTGTAGGGTGTCACACTGGAACTAGAATATAATGTAGTTTTTGGTGATTACCTTCTGTCTGTGGGAAAGAAAGAAGTCAGCACCCTTATACAATTTCTCACACCTTTTCCCTCACTTTACCTCCTGCTTTTTGTTGGTATCCTTGTGAACATATTTCACCCCCCCATTATAAAAGAGATATTTAATATAAAACAAAGTTCTAGTATAAATAAATACATTACCTTTTGTTTCAGAAAAATAATACATTTAGCGTTCACTGCCAGCCCCTTCACAGTACAGCTTCCCCGATCTGTTACTTATTTGATTCACCTCCAGAAAATTTAAGTTCTAATATATTTGGAAATGTTTTTATGAGGTCTTTACACATGAATGGCAACTTTATTGGGCATAGAATTCTTAAGCCAAACATTTTATCTCACTATCCCGAGAACTGCAATTCATATATCCAACAAAGAACTCACATTACTGATCAATAAGAAAAAGACAGAAACACAACAGAGAAATGGGAAAATGGCTTGAACTCTACCAAAGAGGACATATATTAGTGATCAGGGAAAGGTAAATTAAAGCCACAATGAGGTGTGATGATATACCTACCACAATGGCAGAAAGTCTTTTGATACCATTTGCTGGTTTAGATGTGGAGTACTGCTGGTGGGAGTTTAAACGGCTACAACCACTTTGGAAAACGGGCAGTACCTACTAAAAGCTGAACACATACAATTTCAGTCCTAGGTATACACCCAATAGAAGTATATAAGTGTGTACATACATGTGCCAAGGGATGTATATAAGAACGTCTTATAGCAGCATGCTTCATAATAACCCCAAATTGGAAACGATCCAAAAGACCATCAACAATCTAATGGATAAATGGTGGTATATTCATATTATGAAATAGAATACTATATAGCAATGAGAATGCATGAACTACAAATATTGCTACACAACACAGATGAACCTCACAAATACAACACTGAACAAAAGAAGCCAGAATATAAAATACATACATGTGAAGTTCAAGAACAGCCCAAACTGATCAACGTGGTTAGAAATTAGAATAGTACTTACCTTAGGACAGGAGTCAGTAGACTTTTTATGTTAAGGGCCAGATGACAAACGTTTAAGGCTTTGCAGGGAATGCAGTGTCTGTGGCAACTGTTCCTCTTTGCTAATGTAGAGCAAAAGCAGCCACAGACAGTACGTAAACAAATGAGGGTGATTGTGTTTCACTGAAACTTCGACATTGAAATCTGAACATCATATAATTTTCATGAGTCATGAAATACTATTCTTCTTTTGATTTTTAAAAACAATTTAAAAACCTAACAAACTTGTTTTTAGCTCACAGATGTTAACCAGACTTGGTCTGCAGGCCATACTTGGCTGTAGGGAGTCAGGTGTAAGTGACTGGGTGGGGGCATATGGAGGTTTCTGATGTGATGGTAAAGTTCTGTTTCTTGATCTAGATGTGGTTACACAAGTACATGCTTTTTGTAAAACTGTACAGGCATACGTCATTTTATTGTGTTTTGCAGATACTATGTTTTTTACAAACTGAAGGTTTCTGACAAACCTGCGATAAGCAAGTCTATCAGTGCAATTTTTCCAATAGCATTTGCTTCTCTTCGTGTCCCTGTGTCACGTTTTGGTAATTCTCACAATATTTCAAACTTTTTCATTATTATTGTATTTGTTATGGTACTCTGCGATCTTTGATGTTACTATTGCAAAAAAAACTACAACTCGCTGAAGTCTCAGATGATAGTTAGCATTTTTTAGCAATAAAGTATTTAAATTAAGGTACTTTTTTTTTTTTTAAGATATAGTGCTATTATACCCCTAACAGACTACAGTATAGTGCAAACATAACTTTTACAAGCACTGGGAAACCAAAAATTCCATGGGACTCGCTTTAATGTGATACTCACTTTATTGCAGTGGTCTGGAACCAAACCCACAATATCTCCGAGGTATGCTTACAATTTATATACCTTCCAATATGTGTTTCAATTAAGAGAATGCTTTTAAAAAATTAAACATTAAAAATGTTTTTTTAAATTTATTTATTTATTTAGGCTGCGCCAGGTCTTAGCTGCAGCAGCATGTGGGATCTTTGTTGCGGCATGCATGCGGGATCCAGCTTCCCAACCAGGGATTGAACCCAGGCCCCTGCAGTGGGAGCTCGGAGTCTTACCCACTGGACCATGAGGGAAGTCCCTAAGAGAATGTTTTTGAAAAGTATATCTTAAATGGTAAAAAAAAAAATAAAAATAAAAAAAAAATTTAAAAATCCATGTATGTATGAGCAACTTAATTTTTGGTTAATTTATTTGTAGGGAATTCTTCATCCTTGGAATTCATCTTGAAGTTCATCCAGATTATTTGTCAATTTTTATTCATTTTCTTTCATTTAAAAAACATTTTCTATTTTATCTTTGACTCTTGCCTGTGTTCAATTTGTTTCATGATCTTTGCTGGAAACACCAGCAAATGTTCCCAATATTCCCGACAGAATGAATCTGTGGAGGATCCCTCCTGCCTCTCTTCTGTATCCCTTATCTCCACTCTGATTATGTTCATTTCTATTTTCTTCTTCTACTTTGGAGCAGTCTTTCAATCCTGTCCTTCTTCCTCACTCGTTGGCTTTTTCTGTAACTCTGATTCTGCTTTTTGCAGCTTCTAGTGCACTGTAAGTGCTTTGTGAAGTGGCACATTTCTGCAGTTTAATCCATACCTCTTGTGACTTCTTTGTCACTTTAATCTAGGACCTCATCTTTCATTTCTGGTTTCACAATGAACATTTTAGTCAACTTTCTTGAAGGTATAAATTAGTTGTTCAAACTCTTCTTGTATTTCCTAATGTAAGTCTTCACTTGAATATTCTATTTAATCCCTCTACTTTTCCCCACAGAATCTGAATGGGTTGCACGTTGAATTTTTTGTTTGTTTGCTTGTTAATTGGTCTTTCAATGGAGTTTAGCTCCCGGCTTTCTCCCCCTTGGCACTATTGACACTTTGGACTAGATAATTCTTTATTGGGGTGGTGTGGGGGAGGGCCCGGGGGGGGGGGGCGTCCTGTGCATTGTAGAATGTTTAACAGCATCCCTGGCCTCTGTCCACTAGATGCCAGTAGAACCACACTGGTGTGATAACCAAAAATGTCCTCAGACATTGCCAAATGTCTCCTGGGGTGCAGAGGGGTAAAAGAGCACTCAGTTGAAAGCCACGGGTCTAGACTCATTTGCCCAAAAGCAGAATGCGTAGAATCTCCCTATTCTTCTGTATTTACCTGGATACTACTCAAATTCTTCCCTTAGAAATTAAGCTTAGAGAATTAGATGTTGTGGAGGTTTCAATTATTAGTTCAAAAGTTCAGTGGCCTATGAGGATCTGGGGCTGGCTGTGGACAGCTGCAGCTGGGAAATGTCATCTCTACATGCCCTCTGTTTCTTGGAGCCAATGCCTCTCAATGTGTATGTACGTTCGTGTGTGGAGGCTTGGGCTGTGCTCTGTCCTGATGCTAAGATTTTGGTTTATTTCCTCATACGGGAGTGGGCTGGTCACTCTGACAAGACATCAAGTTGAAATAAAGCCCCATGGTTTGCAGAATTTTTGTTTGGTGGTTCAGCAAATATTTTCCTCTACACAATGGCCTTTGTTTGGTGCTGTTGGCCCTTGGCTGCAAAGCTGGCTCCTAAGATGGCTTCTCATATTCTCCAGCCAACCATCCTCACCCCAGACCTTAACCCCATCAGAAACTGGAGAAGAGCAGGAAAAGGAGACTTTCCAAAGTGCATGCTTGCTAGATGTGTGGTCTCCAGCCCACCTCTCCAAGTTGGGGAGTCCTTTTGAGCCTCCACTGTTGTTTTTCCTAACCCTGGGAGTTGTATATACCTCATGTCATCACTGTTTTCAATTCAAATTCATCTTTAGTTGGCAGACAGCACTTGGAATTCATAGTTTAAGATTGGGGCCATTTTCAAATTTCAGTTGATGAAATTTCCTCTTACATTTTTGTTTGTCTTGGTCCCTTTCACCAGGTTTCAGAAAAGGAGTATTTTGCTATCTTACTGTTAAGTCATCATTTTTCCTTTTAGTCCCCAGTGTACTATTTCTTCCTTTTCCATAGAGGTTAAGTGACAGGGCAAGGAAATGGCTTAACTCTTCCTAAAGTAAAATCTCTTTTACGTCTCTCTTTGAGCAGTGAGGGAAGTGACGTTTTTTTCCTAAAATACATAGTAGAAAGCTCTGGGGTAGAGCTCAGGAGAACAAGATCCAATTTTTGAGGAAATGCTGGTTATGTGGCTCTAGGTGCTTTTTTTTTCCCTGTGCACTTAATTTTATACTCAAAATAGAAAAATATGATCTGTTCCACTTTTGCACTAGGCTGGGGAGAGAATGAAATGTATCCTTTGTGCTATCAGCAAGAGATATTAAACACAAGAAACTACTCATTACTACCTAGCAGAAAGAGGGGTCCTTAATTTCTAAATGAACCTTCCACCTTCTCTACCACCTCTCTACACAGAGACTAGGGCACCCACACTTTCCCAGTGGGGAACCTCACAGCCAGGTATAGGTATAGGCTGAGGCATTTCTTTTCTTTATGACATTGATAAAAAGAGACGGTTGATAACTGGTGTACAGTTAATGCATAGGTGTCAAAATCACACAAAGGTTTTACTGTACCCATCTTCTTTTTCCTATATAATGCTCCAGTTTCCTGATGTAATTTTAGTGGACGTAAAGCCAAACACCTTAAGTTTATATAACTAATTCCACTTGCATGAAAGTCAATAACTGACTGCTAGAACTTTGCCTCCTGGCAATCACAAATCCACACCGTGGGCAGGCAGATGGTTGGGCCCCACCCTGGATCAGGTGTGCCAGGTGAACTTTTTTAAAACTAAAATCTCAGGTCATCTGCCTGTGAGTTCATGGGCAGCATGCTGGGTCTGCTGGTAGCAGAAAGACTTTCATAACAATGGGCACACTCGGGCTTCCCTGGTGGCACAGTGGTGAAGAATCCGCCTGCCAATGCAGGGGACACAGGTTCGAGCCCTGGTCCAGGAAGATCCCACATGCCGCTGAGCACCTAAGCCCGTGCGCCACAACTACTGAGCCTGTGCTCTAGAGCCCGTGAGCCACAAGTACTGAGCCCGCGCACCACAACTACTGAGCCCACGCACAATTACTGAAGCCCGCATGCCTAGAGCCTGTGCTCTGCAACAAGAGAAACCACCACAATGAGAAGCCTGCCCACCGCAATGAAGAGTGGCCCCCACTCGCCGCAACTAGAGAAAGCCCGCAAGCAGCAACGAAGTCCCAACGCAGCCAAAAATAAATAAATAAATAAGTTAATTAAAATAATAAAAAAAAAACAATGGGCACACTCACTGATGACAAAGATTAAAGGTAAGGAGATCATGCCCAAACCTATCTGACGTCTTTGTAGAATTTAATATGGAGGTAGAATAAGGCTGACCAGTTGACCAAAAAATATGTAGAGCACCACCATATGATCGGCACCAGTTTAGATGTTTTAGAAATACAACACTGAGTCCCTGTTCTTAAGGAACCTGGGATTTAACTGAAAAGACTAGTATGCATATAATAACAAATCACATGAGACCTTAAATATTGACCCTTCTTCAGTAGTGATGTTGTTGGCTCTCCCAAACTATCTCTTTGTTCTAACCTATCCTCTCCTCAGTTTATTCCCACATCTCTTCCATACTTCCCTCATGGCCTCCTGTTTGAGATTCTCTACCCTAAAAGACAGTATCCTCCATTCTTTTTTTTTTTTTTAATATTTATTTATTTGGTTGCACCGGGTCTTAGTTGCTGCAGGCAGGCTCCTTAGTTGCGGCATGCGAACTCCTAGTTGCAGCATGGGTGTGGGATCTAGTTCCCTGACCAGGGATTGAACCTGGGCCCCTTGCATTGGAGTACCATCCACTGCGCCACCAGGGAAGTCCCAGTATCCTCCATTCTTGATCTACATAGTCAGCCTGGTGAACTGTCTATAACTGAGACTTCAACTACCATCAGTTTGCTGAAGAACCTCCGATTTGCAGATCCAACTGGATGCACACCTGCTGGTCCCCCAGACATGTCAAAGTCATACACCCAAACCTGCTTCCCCGCCAGTATTTCAAATCTTGGTGAATGGCGCCACCATCTACCCAGTCATCCAACCTGGAACCTCAGGAGTCATCTGTGACTGCTTCTCCTTTACTCCTCCATTCAACAGGTCACTGAACCAGTTAGTTCTTTCTCTCATTCTTTCTTTTATCCACTCCTCCTCTCCTTCCTCCTACTCAATGTCATTCTTACTTCAGGCACACATAATTTCTTGCCTGTGCTTGCAAACTCTCTGCCTTTGGTATCATCCTCTCATGCCCTGAAACTCTCCTCTCCAGCCACTCCCAATCTTTCATCTAACACACCAGTCATACCAGAACTACTTGTATTTCTCCATGTTTTCTCGCCTACACGTCTTCATGTGGTTTTTCGTGTATTTTTCATCTCTATAATCTTCATGTCCCTTTGCCTAGAACACTCTACTTTCTCCCTATTAATCTATTAAACTTCTGCTTATCCTTTAAAACTCACATAAGATATCGCTTCATCCAGGAAGTTCTTTCTGATACCCTCCTACCCAGAGTCTTATTCCCCACTTTATACTGGTATACAAATACTCTATTGCCAAAACAATATTTTAAAGACACGAAGTTCCTATTCATCTCAAACTGCATACAAAGGAGGAAAATACATTCTCATAAAAACTACAGGAAACAGACTTTACTGTAAACAGAGGTCAGTCTCTGTGTCCCCCTGTTCAGAACTGTGGCTCATACTGAAGTCACCCAGTGGGTGCTGCTATCAGCCACGTCTGCTGGGCAACATCCCTCCCTCACCCAAACTTTTACCATGCTTCAGGCAGGCAAAGGAGATGTTTTTCTTGTATTCACCTTTGGCTACTTCTTTAGGGCAGGATGAGCAACTGGATAAAAATACAGCATTCCTATGAAAACAACCTCTAAGATCTATGTCTCAGTTTATTGCTTTTGCTATGGTTAAATGTCTCCAGCTACCTGTGGACTGCTCCTCAGAGACATCAGGACAAGACTTGAAAGTTAACACAGACCTGTTTCCTTATCTATAAAATGATGAGCAGATGATCTCAAAGGATGCTCTTCCCACTAAAACATCATCTGGACTCATTCCCTGTCCTAAGCTGGCTCTCCCTGTGAATGTCCCCATTTCTGAGAATAGATAAAGTACATAAAGGGCGTAGCCAACAGACATTGCAGTTCATCATCCTGCCTCTGACAGAAGTGTTACAGGAAGGCTAAGTGGTGGTTAGGGGAATCTCCAATGTGTGCCCCTACATATTAGGAATGCGCCAATACTCTCTTCTCCCAATAATTCAATGCAGAACTTCAACTTGTGCTGTTTTCTCAAGCCTGTACCTATCATACTACCTTTTGGAGTACAGCATTTCCTTTCATGTCTTTTAAATTTATTTCTTTGAAGCCTCAAGGGGTACCTTTAATTCTAGTATTTCAAGATTCAGAGAACAAGTAGATATGGATCCCATCCATACCTTCAGAACACCTGTAATCTTCATACAAGTGTAAGACAATGCTCTTGGTGTTTGGCAGTTTTTGGTTACCTGGTGATGCCCACATTGGCCAAAATTGCTTATTTGCCAAAAATCACCATGGAGCTTGAATATTAGGTTTCTTTTGCTATAAGACCTTTCCATGTTTTTATAAAGTTGTTTCCATACTTAAATTGCCTGTTATGAGCGCTTAATGGCATCTCCAAATTTCACTGTCGCTTCTACGGAAAATTCTTCATTATAGTGACCTACAATCTGCACCTTTCTATCTACCACTGTTGAGGGGCTGAGTTTCTGGAATATGAGATGGTTCCTAGCTAACATTAATCCCAGAGTGAACAAGCTTCGTTCCTAACCCTTGTCCCGCCCGAGCCTGAGTTCGCAAAGACAAGTTCATCAAACCAGTTGAAGAAAGCACCTGTCCAGACGTGGAGGCTTTCCCTAACACAACCTCAACACCTCCAGAAACTGTTTGCAAGTGAATGCTTTCTTCTTTGGCCCTCTTCATGCCTAATACCACTGTTTTAGAAGGACTCATTTCTCAGCTAAACAACTTTAATCACAGTATGACATGGTGGTCCAGCTGCCTAGGTTCAAATCTCACTTCTACCATCCGCTAGCTCTATGACTTGGGTAAATCACTGAATCTAATTTTGCTTTCTTCATCACTCAAATGGAACTACTGACAGTACCCGCCTCATATAGATGTTACAGAGGATTAAATGAGGTAGTGACTACAAAGCACTTGGTACAGTGCCTGGAATAGGGCAAGTGTTTCATATTCTATTACTATTGTTGTGGTGGTTATTGCTATTCTCAGTAGCTTCCTAAGTGGTCTGCCACAAGATTATCACTCTTCACTCTTCTGTGCTACTTCTAGGAGGAGGTACTTTCAAAAATATTTCTTGATTATAAAATACATATGTCATTAGAGAAAATTCAGAAAACGTAATGAGGGAAAAGTCACCCACAGTCTGAACAGTGATACAACCACTGGTGGTATATTTCCTTCTAGTCTTTTCTCTATTTTTTTTAACCTAGGTGAGCTGATCATTTAACTACTCTTTGTGTCTGCTGTTTTCACTTCAGTGTTTTCCCATAATTTAACATTTAACAACACAAGGGGGGTTTGCTTCTAATTCTTTGTTTACATTAGATAGCATACAAATATTTTATCTGTATTACATATAAATAAAATACAAATGGGAGCAACAGATGATTGGTGGTGGTGGCTCACCTTACCTCTTGCCCACTGTTCCCGCCATCCACCTGCCTGCCAAGGCAACAGGTTGCCAGCATGGCCACACTGGGTTTCTCTGATGCTGACAGTCTACTGCCTGTGCTTTCTGCTCACTAGCTGAGACTTGTCCCCTCTGCTAGGGGGCTCCTCTGGCCTAAGGAATTCAGGAGAACACTGAGGGTCTGGGTCCACTGTGTGCTAGTGGCCTTACCTCATGCGAGCTTGCTCAGGTCTGCTCCTAGACGGTGCTCATAAATTCCTCAGTCTGGAGTGGCTACCTACTCACCTCTCCCCATCTGTGTTCATTACAGTTTTCAAAACCCAGCTCTGAATAGTTTCCTAAGTAAAGCATTACCCTCCATGATGACAGCCAAGCCTGGTATTTCAGAGCACTCTGACAGTTCAACCACTTCCGTATGACAGCACAGACACCTGGCAGATACCCGCTGATTGGGCGACTGGATATTTCATTGTTTGTGTTGTCTCTTCAAGCAAACCACAAAGTCCTTCAAAGATGAACCGTTTCTCTTAATTTTTATCTTATTGGTCACTAGGACTGGGCTAGGTAAACAATAAATGACTGATGAATAAAGTAACAGCCAACACTTTTCTCCCTTCATAATACATATGTTTTTACACCTTTCTCTTGCTTTTTTGCACTTGATAGGCTTGGTAACAGCTAAGCACTCTTACAGTTCTTCCTACATGCCAGTCACAGTCCTAAGGGCTTTATACATATTAACTAATTTAATCCTCAGATGAACCCTGGTGAAAGGGTACTATTAGCACTTTCATTTTAGGCATGAGGAAGTGATGGGATTAAAATTCAAATTAAATAAAAAACTAGCTTGACCAAACATAATATCTATATAATTGAATTCCACAATTAAAATATTTATTATGCATCAACTATGTCCTCAGCCCTATAAAAGAATATTTCCTACCCCGGAGGGGGAGAAAGAGCAAATGAGGCCCTAAACACAGGAAGATAGGCCAGACACATAAAAACACAAAGAGAGAAAGTGGGGCCCCAATTCCTATGATCAGAACAAGTCTCTCCCAAATGGTGGGAAATTAGGGGCATTCAAAGTCACATCATTATTAAACCCGGTAACGAAGAGGGTCAGCCCTCGGTGGAAACCACAATCTCAGAGCACGTCTGTGAGCCTTTGGCAGGATGCTGCACATCTGTTCCCCCCAGAGAGAAGCACTGGGGCCAACTTTTCCTTGTTCCCCAAGTGATTCTTTGTCACTGGCCCCACTGTCTTATACCCCAGGATTCTGGGGTAGCTGGAGCGGACAGGACAGCCCAGCTTCTCCTTACTGACTGGGGTACAACATCCCAACAAATCACACAATTGACCGGATATTAGTGTATTTAAACAAGCAGAGAAGACAGGCTTTTCATAAGACCTATTTGTGTGTCATAAAATCACAAGAATTCAACATGCTCAGCATCAGCATCGTGTGTTTTGCCAACATCTGCAACACACACATCTTTTATGGAATGCTTGGTAAGTAGCAGAGGACCACAGCTTAGAGTGGACCTGGAGTTTCCTGAGGCATCCACAACCTCCCTGGAGAGAGCTGACATCCCCAGGAACAGTCCTCAGAGGCCCGGGGCCCTACTTCTATTCCAGAAGACAAGGCTCAGAAACAGACCCAATTCCTCAGTGCTCTTACCCACACCATGGCTTCAACCATCACCTGAATGCTAACTACATCCAAACCCGTTAACTCAGAGCCCAACCTCCAATCTCTCAGCCCCTTCAAACTCAGTCGGTCCGAACAGAACTCGCCACTTCTCCACACGCGTGTTCTCAGTGCCCCCCACCACCAAGGCGGAGACCTGAGCGGTCTGCATCCCCATAGCCCCCCTCCTCAAAGGCCACTCACTCTGCAGCCTCTGCCCACCTACTCTTTCAGTACAGGCCCTTGTTATTTCTTGCCTGGCTCACAACAATACCTTTCTTACAGGCTCCCCCGCCAACCTTTCCTCCCCACCACAAGCCGGAATAGTCTTTCAGAAGCACAAGGTGATGACTGGTCATCACTTGCTTTAAAACCCTCAGGAGCCCACGATGTATTACCAGAGATCAAGTCAAACTCCCGACTGTGGCTCGCTGGGCCCCGCAAGATCTGGCCCCTGCCTGCCGCTCTAGCCACCTTTTGCTCATCTCCACACAGACTCCTCCCCTTTCGCTCCCCCAGAGCATAAGCCCTCTAAATTAGCACGACCCTGTCACAGCCACCGAGCCGTTGCCCAAGCTATTCCCTCTTCTCAGTATGTCTTCTTTCTACCCGACAGCCCCACCGGCCTCAGCACAAGCACCACCTCCCACGGGAAGGCTTCCACGATGCCTTCACCTCAATCTGTACGACAAAGCACCTCCACCGACACACAATACACCACACGGCATCACCATCAGTTTCCTTCAATGTCTTCTCCACTAGCCTGGAGCTCAATTCTGTGCCCATAGGCCCCGGTGCGGTGTCTGGCCCACAGTGAATATTTTCCAGATAAAAAACAGTGCCTAGAAATCCAAGCCTGCCAGGTCACATCCCCTTGCCCTTCCCTGACACCCAGGAGGACTTACCTACGCAATCACAGGTGGGGAACTCGGCCTGGGCTCTCTTGGCAGGTGTGTCCAGCAGACTCTTGGTGGGTGTGTCCAGGTACTTAAGAGGTGACTCCAGGAAGCCACTGAGGGTGGGTGTGAGTGGGTTCTCGGCCTTGGTGGGTGTGGCCTCCTGGCCTCCCTCCTCTGAATGGAAGCAGGTGGTTGAGAGCACAGTCACAGCCCCTGAAGATTCGATCTTGATTTGCTTGGGAGAGCGGGTAGCAAAAGGGCTCTCGGGGGCTGGGAGACAGGTTGGCTGGTTCTCGGGGTCCTGAATGGGCACAGACTGGGGGCCAGGAAGCCCAAAGTTATCCCCAAATTCAGCCTCAAACTGCCGGATGAGCTCTTCCAGCTTGTCATCGGCAGGGGGAAGAGGGCCAGCGGAGCCTGGCTGCAGGGTTGCCATGGGGCTGGGAGACCTCATTTCCTGAGTAGGGGCCAGCAGGCTGTCCCCGGAGGGACTAGGTGCAAATAGCGCAAGAGAAGGTTCTGGGGGCAGGGGGACAGCAGAGCCCTGTGAGGCAGGAACGGGGGCAGGTGGATGTGCCTGCACGTCCTCAGAGGCTGGGGACCTCAGCCCTTCCAGGATGATTTGCCGCAGAGGTGGGAAGAGGGGCTGTGCTTCCCGTGGCCTGGACTTCTTGATGTGAATGGACTTCCGGACACTGGGCTTGATCCCAGGGCCAGCTTTGTCTGTTCCCACGAGACCTCCAGCTGGTGCCAGGGGCTTCCTTTTCTTCTCCTTGGGTGGTCTGTCGGATGGCTGTGAGGCAGGTGAGCTGGGTGGTGCCCACCAGCCGGGAGGAGGCTCCGAGGGAGGGGGGAGGGAGGCATCGTGGGCCTGTTCCAGGAAGAGACTGCGCTTATGGTGGAGGTGCTGCTGCAGGGCCGTCTGGGCCTTCTGGTGGGAATCGGGCTCTGAGGACGGTGTGGGGGCCTCCCTTTGGAGAATGGGGGATGGGGAGGAAGAGGGTACCTCGACCTTGACCTTGGGCTTGCTGGGCAGGGCCTCGGGCCGCTTGAATACTGACTGGATGTAATCACTGGCGCTGCCCAACAACTGCTCCAGTTCAGCCATGGGATCAGGGCTTGGGCGGGGCATGGGCCAAGAGCTCCGGGGAGTTGCTGGTGGGGTGTCAGTGCCCCAGGCTTCAGGAAACTCTGTTCTAGGAGTTGCTGTAGGGAAGGCAGGGCTATCAGGAGCAAAGGATGGGTGCTCTTCAGGAGGGACCACAGGCCATGACGGAGCCCGGAGGTAGGACTGGGGAGATCTGAAAGGGGCAGGAGGGGACAAGGCCTCAGGAAGGGGGCAAGAAGCCTGGGAGGTGGCATGAGAAGGTTGGGGGAGGGCAGAGGAGAGTTGTGTGAGGGCCTCAATGGCAATGGCGGTCTGCAGGCTGATGTTTTTTTCCTTGGCGATACTCAGGGCACTCTGGGACAGGGGCAGGCCCTCCGGAGGAGGAGGTATATGAGGGACCTCAGAGCTGAGGAGTGGCCTGGTGATTGGCACCAGAAGACCAGCCTCACCAGAAGGCAGAGTCCCTGGGAGCCTGGGCCGTTCCTCCCCTCCCTCCACAACCACAGACTTGATCTTCCCCTCCAGCCACTCGAGGTAGTCAGGGCATTCTGGGCCATCGCAGTTGCAGTTGGGTGGTTTCATGCCATGCCGAGCGAGGGCCAGGGCCGTCTGCAGCGTGTCAAGGTCTTCGCTGCCAGCAGAGCAGCTCTCGGGCCCTGACCGGGGTCCCCTGCTGTTGTTCCCAGCTTCGCGACTCATCTCACGGTTGAAGGTTTCATAGAGCCGGGTGCTAAGGGCTCCATAAGAGGACACAGCTTCGGCCACAGCCGAAAAGGCCACCAGATCGTGGGCATCTTCCAGGCGAGCAGTATGAGCTGGTCCTGGGGTCACGTCCCAGTCGGGCTTCTGCTCTGCTCGCCAAGGACCCCCAGTGCCCAGCAAACTGGGTCCAGCAGGTTCTCTAGCACCATTGACTGGCGCCCCTGAGGCGCTTAGCTGCCGTGAGTCCCCATCGTACACTGGCCCTGAGTCCATCTGACCTGGAACAGGTCCATCAACTGGGCTGAGCTCTGAGCCTGTCTGAAGAAAGAGAGAGGAGGAGGAACAAAAGGGGAAAAGATGAGCCACAGTATTTGAAAAGCACTGTCCTGCACCACACCACTCAGAGGCACAACTAACCCTGCTTTCCTTGCAAACCCTCCCTGTCTCTGATAGAGCTTGAACCTCAGCTCATCTTCTCGCACCTCATGGCTCAGCTGGCTGCACTGCAGAAACAGAGAGCAGGTCTTTAAGAGCTCCTAACGCAGAATTCTGAATGTTGCTCAGACCCTTTTTGAGCCACACCGATGAAACTCCCCTGAAACCAGGCATTTGTTGAGGACACACAAAGAGGGCTTTAACTCACAATGACCAAAGTGACACCAGAACCTTTGTTTTTTGTCAGGAGGAAAAGAAAGCTAACTAAGCATCCGTGTAACAATGCACCAGAAGTGCGAAGGCTGTGTGTGAACGGGCAGGGAAGGAGCAGCTTGGACTAACGAATTCAGCCTGGACAAGGAATCAGTCATGGCTTCTCAGGGGAAGGAACCCACAGTTCTTTTCTCTGCCCATTACTGTCCTCGCTTAAGCTCAGAGAGCTGACAAGACAACATTCCCACCTAGCCCTAGGCCTGAGGAAACTCTGATCATCCAATACAGTGTGTGTTTAGCCCCACGCCAAGCCAGTCACGCCAATGACAAGTGAGGTGCTGCTTGGAAGAAGAGCCAAGCTTCCCAGGAACCACCATTATTCATCTAATGTCCACCCAAAGCACACTGAAGGGGGAGAGCACAAGAGGAAGTGGGCCCAGAGTCCAGTCCAGCAAGTTAAAAGGTAATACGAGGCAGATCTGAGTTTGCAAGAATTCATCCCACCGGAAAGGAAAGACCTTCCTTACAGCAGAATGCCAATGAAAAATACAGAAGGACATAGAAGGATTTAGAAACTCATCATGGATGCTACGAATAGCAGGTGAAAGCTTGATGAAGCACAGGATATATACATGGCCTCAAAACATCTCTTCAGGGCTTCCCTGGTGGTGCAGTGGTTGAGAGTCCGCCTGCTGATGCAGGGGACACGGGTTCATGCCCTGGTCCGGGAAGATCCCACATGCCGCAGAGCGGCTGGGCCCGTGAGCCATGGCCGCTGGGCCTGCGCATCTGGAGCCTGTGCTTCGCAACGGGAGAGGCCACAACAGTGAGAGGCCCGCGTACCGCAAAAAAAAACCCAAAAAAACAACACGAAAGACATCTCTTCAAAAATAACTTAAATACAACAGCAACTTTATAGTGGAGAAGTAAATCTGGCTGACACCACCTTTACCAAATGATCAAAGTTATCATCATCACCAATATTGGGAAAAAACCAACATCATGTGTCTCTTGATATGATAACATTGAGAAGGGGAATATAACATCACTCACACAGACGTGCAGCCAGAACATATAACCTTAAATCTAATCATAGGAAACGTCAGATAAACTGAAACTAAAGGGTATGCTAGAAAACACCTGGATTGTTCTCTCCAAAAATTTCAAAGACAAGAAAAACAAACATCTCTCCCAGCTGACACGAGACTAAAGAGACAGCAAAATGCATGCTCATGGGTTAGATCTTGGAGTGGGGGGAAATAGCTATAAAGTACATCATTGGGACAACTGATGAAATTTGAATATGGATGTGGATAAGATCATATCACATCAATCTCTGTGTTCTGGACATGGATGACTATACTATGGTTATGTAAAAGAATGTCCTTGTCCTTAGAACACATACACTGAAGCATTTAAGGATAAAGGGTATCTCCAACTTAATCTCAAATGGCTCAGGAAAAAAGTATATGCATATATAAAAAATATATTCACATAGAGAAAATGATAAAGCAAATACGGCAAAATGTAAACAATTTTGGGTATACAGGAGTCCCAGGTACTCTTCTTTAACCTTTTCTATAAGTTTTTAAATTCTATCAAAATAAAAAGTTAAAAGAGAAATTAGGGGACTTCCCTGGTGGCGC
This sequence comes from Leucopleurus acutus, assembly GCF_964270905.1. Taxonomy (NCBI): domain Eukaryota; kingdom Metazoa; phylum Chordata; class Mammalia; order Artiodactyla; family Delphinidae; genus Leucopleurus; species Leucopleurus acutus. The sequence continues at coordinate 601,111 of NC_139154.1, read as the reverse complement.
AGTGGTTAAGAATACGCCTGCCAATGCAGCAGACGTGGGTTCGATCCCTGGTCCGGAAAGATCCCACATGCAGCGGAGCAACTAAGCCCTGCGCCACAACTACTGAGCCTGCGCTCTAGAGCCTGTGAGCCACAACTACTGAAGCCCGCGCACCTAGAGCCCATGCTCCGCAACAAGAGAAGCCACTGCGATGAGAAGCCCGTGCACCGCAACTAAGAGTAGCCCCCGCTGGCCACAACTAGAGAAAGCCCGCGTGCAGCAACAAAGACCCAATGCAGCCAAAAATAAATAAACAAAACAAATAAATTTTTTAAAAAGACCTGTAAAAAAGAAATTAGTCCCTCAGGTAGAACATACAGTATATTAAACAGATGGTTAAATGATACTAGTCCCCAGATTGTCAAACGTGGCCATCATGGGCTCCAAAGCGGTAGCGGGGAGCTGGGATTTGGGACAGGCCTCTGGGAGATGAGCAGAGGCCCCAGCCTGTGGTTTCCATCTCATTCTCATCACTGCAATTCTGGCCACTAAGGACCCTCATGCTTTTCCAACATGCTTTTCTGAGCTTTGCACACGCAGTTCTCATTGCCTGGAATGCCCTTCCCAGCTTCTGTGAGGTCTCTTTGGCTTATCCCCTCAAGCATCAGCTCAATGTCACCTCCTCTCTGACCTGGTTCGCAGATTGACCGATGCTCCTTCCCCTAGGCTCCCACAGCACCTTAAACGTGCCTCTATTAGCACTTATCACCTGCCAAGCAGCTGCCTCCCCCCACCAGATGGTAGTTCCTTCAGCACAAGAGCCCAATCGTAATGACTTCTGTGCCTCCCGCCCAGTCCACCGTCCGTCTGCCCCACAGGCCATGGAATACGCCAGCCTCTCCCTGACGCTGGTGGAAGACTACTATCTTTCAGAACTACAAACTAGGAACAAATACCTTTCCTCCAGGAATGTGGCTGATCACCCAGTTCTCCCTTCCTTCCTTCTTTGAAACCTAAACTAACGTGGCTGCAAAGGCTACAAAATCTGAAGTGATCAAATTTTACATGTTTACATGTTTATGTATAAAAGACAGAAGAAGCAGGCATAAACAAGAAGAAACATGAGAGAGTA